>NC_056737.1:420670124-420687624 GCF_019279795.1 Protopterus annectens | reverse complement strand
TATTGTTTTTCTGCTATTATTTTTGTACACTCATTTATTTTTAGGAGCACACTACCAGGGATTTCTTGGGTTCCAATATTTCCTTCCACGTTACTCTGTTCCCAGCCCCTTGTGATTTTATTATTTTTCTTTTTGACCAGTTTTACAGTAGTATAATCCATAAGCAGTTGTTCTTAACACTAACTGACTTTCTCTTCCAGTGCCCATTTACTTAGCTGTGAGTTGTTTTCACTCTCTGATGTTGCTACATCCTTTATCAGACCTTCACTTCCTTTAATGTTTTTTTTTTATGTATGTGTTTCTCTCTATACATATGTCACTGTAATTATTTCCAAGTCCTTTTTTCTCCTACCTTGCATTCCCTTAGTTGGAGACCGTTTTTTTTTTATTTCCCTTTTATTGTCGCTTTCTTGCATCTGGTTAAGGGCGGGTGCTATCCCGCTCTGTTCACCCTACGCTTCGCTCCGGGCTCACCTCTGCTCCCCATTCCCACACACCCCTCCATACTCTAAATTTATATTCTAACTTTCCTGTTAGGCCCCCTCCCCTCAATCCATTTATCATATTACTATACATTTACCCCTCCCCTACTGATTCTCTCCATCTTCTACCTCCTCTCCTGCCTTTTCCTTGCAACTCTACAGTTCCAATCCACTTCCCCACTACCCACCTTTGCTTTACACATTATTTTTGTCTCATTACTTTTTCTCCACTACATACTGCTCTTTCTTTCACCTTTACAACTCCCCTGCAAATAACCTCCATACATTCTATACCTCTACTCTCCTCTTAGCAATTTTACACCTACATACTAGAACATCATGCTGGTGTATTTTATCATAACTCTCCTTCTCTTTCTTCTGTCTTGCCTATCATTTTATCATTCCAACCTAGTTTACCCTTCTCTGTCACCCACTCTTTCCCAAAAAGCATCCTCCAACTATAAAATCTTGCACTTCCCGATTTCTCCCTCTCTCTACAATACCTCCTATATTTCCTGTCACAAACTAAAATTTCTCAATCCTGCTCTCCCATCTCCCAAACCTAAGTTCAAACTCACTACTTAATACTTCTATTATTCTAAACCTAATTTACTTCTTATTACACTCCTACCAGATGGTGACATTCACCCTAATCCTGGTCTATCCTCTTCCTCCAACTTTACTATCTCCATCTCTCTTATTTGGCACAGTTTTCCCCCCTCTCCTACTAAATACCTATCATTCTACTCCATAAACCTACACAGTCTCCAAAACAAAATCATAGAACTACATGCTTGGGTAGCCCATCACTCTCCCCACATCTTAACTCTCTCTGAAACCTGGCTCAAACCTAATATCACAAATTCTGAAATTTTACCCCCCGGCTATAACATCTTCAGACAAGACAGACTTTCAAAAGGGGGGGGAGGTGGAGTTGGTATTATGTGTTCTAAACAGCTTAACCTATTTCTCCTCCCCCTTCCCTAACTTCTCCCCAGCAGAACTTATCTTTCTCAACTGTCATCTTAACCCACACAGGAAATTTGCAATAGCATACATTTTTTATATATATATATATATATATATATATATATATATATATGTATGTATATATATATATATATATATATATAATGTTGTTGCTTGTCTTTCGGCTTTTTCCCGGTAAGAGGTTGCCACAGCGGAACTCCGGTCCGCTAATGATTGGCAGTAGATTTTTATGAAACTCCAAGGTGCCAGCTCGATGCCCAACCTTCAACGAAGGCATGCCCATTTACGCACGCATGTCTTTCGAACGCTACCCAACCGCAGGGAGGACATGCAGACTCCACACAGAAGGCACTCCCAAGCCAAGCCGAGAATTGAACGGGAGAACCTCTTGCTGTGAGGTAACAACGCTACCACTGCAATCCACACTTTATATATATATATATATATATACATATACATACACACACACACACACACACACACACACACACATATATATATATATAAACATATATATATATAAACACACACACACACACACACACACACACACACACACACACACACACACACACACACACACACACACACACACACACACCCTGGTAACAATATTCCTATTCTTGAATCTATTCTATCCTGGTTCTCACAAAATATTCCCTATGAGACAATCTTACTACTAGATGACATCAATACAGACCAGAATAAACTCTCCCCTCACTCCCCTAGCCTCAATATAAACCTTTTTTGGCTTCAGTCAACTCATTTCTACTCCCACCCGTTTCAATAAAAACTCTAGCGCCATTCTTGATTGGATTTTAACTTCCCACCCTAATCAGTACCAGAATCCCAGCACTTTACCAGACTCCCTAAGTGATCACCTCTCCATCTCTATTCATAGAAATCCTTCTCTAACCTCAAAAAACAACCTTTATAGATACTGCCACAACCTAACCAATTTCAAATCTGAAACTTTCAAGAATCATCTCTCTCTTGTCAATTGGTCTCATCTGTTTCACCTTCCTTTAAATGACGTTGTTCTCAAATTTAACACTATGTTCCTAAACATACTTAACACTCTAGCACCTATCAGAAAAATTAGGGTAAAATTCAATTCTGCTCCCTGGCTCACTAAATATACTCTTTCCTCCATGTAACTTGGAGACACTACCTGGAAACAACATACAAAGTCAAAATCTTCTTCTCTCCTCCTTAAGTTCAAAGAATTAAGAAACCTTGCAAAAAACTCATTATCCAAGACAAGAAAAACTTCTACCAAGAAACTCGATCCACTCACACCTCAAACCCAAAAGATTTTTGGTGTACCATGAATGATGTCCTTCATCCTGGGAAACCTTTGACCTTTAATCCAGTCCCCAATAAATCACTGCTTGAAATGGCCACCCTTCTAAACTACTACTTCATAGACTCTATCCGCAAACTAACTCTCCCAACAACCAATCACAACCCCTTACCCCCTCCACAAATTGCCTGCACTCACCCTTCTCCCTGAATCCTGTTTCTACTGCCTATATAAAATCCCTCTTACAGAAACTTAAACCCTGCTCTCCTTCTTTCGACACTCTACCCACCAATTTCTAAAACCTGCACCAGTTCTACTGCATATCCTGTCTCTATCCTCATTAACCGGTCCATTAAAGAATCCTCTGTCCCAGACATTTGGAAATCCTTTTACACAATCCCACTTTACAAAGGAGGCAACTCCACAGACCCTTCCAATTTTCGACCTATAGCAATCCTCTCCCCTCTCTCAAAAATTCTAGAGAAATGTATTCACAGACAACTTCTTAACTCGTACACTCCGGAGCAGCTCAGAAAATGCTGCCTGCTTACTTCCACAATAGGAACAACAGTGCAGCCTGAACTCATTTTCAGAAAAATTGTTTGTAATACCATACAGAAAAGAAATGGTCATAACTCTTCAACCATAACAGTTAGACTAAAAATGTAAGAGAGAAAGTTGTTCAGCAGATGCCGACCTTTCCAACAGTGTAAATGTTGATGTGCGTATCTAAGTCATTATTAAATATTTGCCAAGGAATGCTGATATTGTGCATATTTTTTACCTTTTAGGTACAACAAATCACAATATCTTGGTGAATGTACCATGCAGACCTATACAACTTGTAATTAGTTTGTTTGTATGAAAGTTAGCTTTAAAATGACACCTTAACCATTACTGTGTGATGCTCCATTACGGAGATATTCACAGAAATATGATTAATATATTTCTCATAATTGATAAATAAAGAAAGCATAATATCTCATCACCTGTAACAGACAGACTACATATCAGAGTACAAGTTGTGAGGCTCAATGTCAGCTTCAAAATGATGCCTCATTTGTGTCATCACCATGCTCCCTTGCAAAGATATGGGCATAATAATGAGAAATATTGCAAGTGTATAATTTTCATAATCCTACAAGACTAAACAAACTGTGATATCTGTGCATGTGCACGCCATACAGACACAGTTCTTTTATCATGTTGTAAGGACTAACACTGTCTTCAAAATGAGGTATCACTTGGCACAACTGCATGCTCCCTAGCAAAGTTATTTACCGAAATATGAAAAAAAGCATAATTTCCATAACCTAAGTCCTAAACAAACTGTGATATCTGTACATGTGTATGGCATACAGACAGTTCTTTTATCATGTTGTAAGGACTAACACTGTCTTCAAAATGAGGTATCATTTGGCACAATTGCATGCTCCCTAGCAAAGTTATTTACCAAAATATGAAAAAAATCATAATTTCCATAACCAAAGTCTTAAAATATGATATCTGTACATTTGTTAAGCATACAAACAGTTCTTTTTCCATCCTGTAACTACTAATACTTCCTTCAATAATAAGGTTTTACTTACCCTTATGACATGTTCCCCGATAAAGTTATTTAGCAAAATATGAACAAATAGCATAATTCTCATAACCATGTTCCCAAACAAACTGTGATATTTGGACATGTGTACAGCATACAGACACAGTTCTTTTTATATCTTGCAAGTACTAATACGGTCTTCAAAATGAGCTACTACTTAGCATGCTGACATGTTCCTTGGCAAAGTTATTCACCAAATATGACAATATCATAATTCTCATAACGGTGTTCATAAAATGTAATAGAGTTTCTTATCATACTGTTCCTACTTGGTCATGGCTGTTTTCCATTCATTCTCATTAGCTGCATGTTACCAATATATCATGCATAACTGTCATCACGTCATTGTGGAGGTCAGTCAAGAACAATGCAATGCCATCCTCAGGTAAACGTCATCGCTTCTGAAAAGGTGAACATCTTTTGCGGTGATGCTGTCATTGCAGATTGTTGATCCACCGACCCTGTACATCAGGCCATACATGAACCATTCTGTAAACATCTGGCCTTGTGCGCTGCCCGTTGACTGTTTGCAGTTTTCCATATCTGTGGAGGAATTATGTCAGACCACACAAAATGACAATGTGGCCACCACGACTTCAGGTGTTCAAAAATGTTTCTGATTTGAAGCCATAGCCTTCTGAGTGTGTGAGTGATGGCATCATTCCCTCCAATGTACAGCACAAGAATTCAGGTTCAGGGTAGATGGAAGTGGAACACTTCTCTTCCAACAACTGCAGGAGTCCACTCCAATGCATACCTCTTCTTGCAATCTAGTATACCTTCACACTAGATGTGGGGAAGCTTAAGTTGTAGTGGTTTTCACTTCTGGAGGCATGGCTGGCAGCCCAGTGAATGTAGGAATGGCCACACACCCATACTCTCACTTGTCGTTCTCCTGCTTGTGAAGCCATGTCACTATCACAAAGTGGACGCACTTGCACAGGAAAAAAAATGCAACTACCGATGTTTGAGATGTATTTGAAGACTACATATATGTATGTATATTATATGCAATACCTGGTTAGCTCATCCAAATCTTCACTCCTATCCACAAGGGCATTATTCTTTTGATAAGGTACATAACTTGTGATGACGATGCAGAGGTATATACCTACCAGCCTTGACAACACCAAATGACACACAGTAATCTCAATGCAACTTTTCCTTTTCTTGCAGCTGGCCAGGAGGAGCACGCTTAGGTTTCTTCTAAACTGTAACTGTGTTGCCGGAATAACACGTCCAGAACATGACAGGGTTGACCCCATTTGTGGATTTTCATATTTGCTACTGATTGCTTGAGAGACCACTCATGAGGCATCAGGATTGTTCTGCTGAGGTTGTCTGCAAGAAAGTTGGATTTCCCAGTTATGCGCATCACTAAAAAAAAAAAAAAGGGCAGTTGGAGGAGAGAACCCACAGCACAACTCTCACTGCTTGCTGGTAAAGGGGGTTGGTTCCTCCTTGTTTGTTGATGACCAAACCACTGACATTGTCCATTTGGATAGCAATTATCCCTAGAGGAAGGAGTTCTGGAACTCTAAGATCATTCTCTTCTCCAAGACATTTATATGCATTTTGGTCTCTTCTGGGAACCATAGAACCACAATGAGGACTTTACTGTGTATCAAACAAATTGTAAAAATTACAGAAAGAAACTGGTAGGGGATGGCTTGAAATGACTCCACGTAGACAAAAAAAAAGAAAATCTGGCTTGTGTATTGATCAATGCAATAACGACCTGTACTCAACAGAGACAGCTGCTGAGAGTTTTACCTGAAAAGTGACACAGCGGAACTGCACTTATTGTTAATGTAATAATGAGCTCCATTTCATCACTTGAAAGTAACGAACACTCAGACACAGGTGATAATTGCAGACATAACCTTTTGAGTAGGCATTCATTATAATTCAGTAGAAGTAGTTCTAACACTTAGATATTACTGAGCCCTTCCTCCTGCCTCCTACTTTCCACACAGGACTGACAAAGACAGGAAAAATGCCCAAAATATATGGCAGCTGCATGCTGGTAGTAGTCAGCAAGTAATAACCTTTGCCTCACACAGGCAACCACTGAGTATAAGCAGAAATACAACAATACAAGCAGAAATGTCAAACTTATCTGGTTTATCCATTTAAGAATTAGTCCAAAAAGTAGTAATTCAAGTTCTTTCACCTAACCACCCCTCTGGTTACAATAACACACAGCACTGTTTGTTATCCACCATTCCAAATTTCTTCAGACGTATTTAGCATCAGTTTTCCTCATTACAGTATGTGCATACTGTTAACAGATAATAAATGATTATTGAAAGCTGGATACATAAACAAAAAATAATAATAACCATCACTGTAACCGGGATAACCTATGCTTGTTGCATCATATCTGTAGTACAATATACTAACAAATAGATCAGCTGAGAGAACATGGCATGGCACCTTACAGTAAGCCAGTGAATCAGTTGTCGGTATTGTGTATGCATAAGTTCCAAAATGACAACAAACTGTTTTGCTAATGGATCACTTCAGCAGTCTGACCATGTATGCACAAGCACTTCCCTGGTACACAAATGATTTCCCCTATGGACATCTTCATTAGTACATGTTATACACATGCCACAAAATGAAACATTCACCCAAATTACCACTTCAGGAAAATGTTGAGATATGCACATTTACCAAAATTAAGTAAATTATGAACATACATATATATCCATATAAACACACACACACACAAAAATCAGGGGGTTTGGAGGGTAGGTAGTTGAGGAAGAATGAGAAAAGGTAAGTTAGTATAATACAAGTGGGAATCACAGTATGAAGTGAAAGAAAAGCAGGCTTATTGTAAATTCAAAAGAGAAAGAAGGGAGAGAAATTATGTCCATATTCACAAAGGATATTCATACCACCAGCTTAGTTGCCCAGCACAATGCGTCTGAAATTCTCCAGGTGCAACTAACACTAGGTAAGACTGCAATCCAAATTGTAGTTTGCTACAGATCCCCCACCATGCCCCAATATTCTCACTACACCTTTCTAAACATACTGGAAAATATTAATATACAACCAAACACCTTAATACTGGGAGATTTCAAGTACCCTGCAATTAACTGGGAAAACTATTCATGTACCAACACCTTTGCCCAACGGTTCTTGGAATTTATAAATTCCAATGCCCTGGATCAACTAATCCATAGTCCCATCAGGGGCTCCGATATCCTAGACCTGGTCATTACCAACATGGGAAATCGATGCTCCATACCTATGGTCACCCCCTCGTTGGTCAGGTCAGACCATAAGCTAATCACCCTTAACATCCACATCCCACCCCCACTCTCCAGTAAGGAAACCTCCATAAAAAACTTCTCCAAAGCCAACTTCATGCTACTCAAGTCAGACGTTACAAACCTCATGACACCCATGCAGATGGGAACTGAAAGTTCGACTGCTGAGTACTACACTAAGGCAATGTACGAGCACATCCACTCATGCATGAATTGTGCCATCCCAAATAGAACCAAGATGCTCTCCTCCAAAAAAAGGAAGCCAATCTGGAGGTCCCCTGCCATAAACAAACTTTACAACAAAAGGAAGAAACTGTTGCAGAAAAGAGGAAAATGCCAGGATGCAAAAAACTCCCTTACCAGACTCAGTAAAAAGCTGAGATCCCTCATAAAATCCTCCAAAGCTAGTTACGAAAATAAAATTGCCAAAGATTCCAAAGACAACCACAAGGCATTCTATAACTATGTCAAAAATCTAAATGGCAATGCTCAGATCCGCTCTGAGCTACAACAGAATGGCATTAAATATACTGATCCCAAGGATATTGCCAATATCCTGGCAGATCAATTCAGTGCCAACTTCACCCCCCTCTCACCCCCTAAATGGTCCATCTCAATACCGGAAGATTGCCAAATTCCGGTAATAACGGCCACACAGGTAAAAAGTGCACTCTCCAAAGCTAAGAATACAGCATTCATGGGACCAGATGACAACCCGGGCTGTGTACTACATGAACTACAAAATGAACTGGCACCTCACCTAGGTGTCATGTTTAATCATACCCTCACCTCAGGCTATGTGCCCACTGAATGTCGCACAGCTAGTTATCCCACTCCACAAGGGGGAATCCACCTTGGATCCTGGGAACTACCGCCCCATCAGTCTGACAAACCTGATCTGCAAGGCCATGGAACGTACTATCATGGAACTTATAAACAAAGACATTGGCGACCTTAAAACACTGGACCCCACCCAATTTGGGTTCGTGAAGGGCCGATCTTGTCTCCTGAACCTGACTGACTTCGAATCAGTCTCCAGAGCTTTGGACGAGGGTAAGGCAGTCCACACAGCCTATCTGGATCTTGCCAAGGCCTTTGACACCATTCCCCACTCTGGAATCATAGATAAACATACTAAGCTGGGCATTAATCCCTACGTCACTCAATGGGTTGCCAACTGGCTTACTGACAGAACTCACACTGTAAAAGTAGCTGACTCCAAATCCAGCTCCAGACAACTGGAGTACCTCAGGGTTCAGTCCTGGGACCTCTCTTGTTTGGCATCTACTTCTCTGAAGTACAGGCCAACACTAATGGACTCTGGCTAACAAGGTTCACAGATGACTGCAAACTGGGAGCCATTACTGAATCCCTAAATGATGTGGATACTCTACAAAAGGGCCTTACAGAAAGATGCTTGGTGCCAGAGCCATGGGCTCAAGCTCAAAGCCAAGAAATGTATAGTTATCCCCTTTGGGAAAAAACATGTACCCGTGAATTACCACATAGGTGGCAGTACACTAAACACCGAAAGTCTGATAAGAGACTTAGGGACACAGGTGGACAGTGGTCTCACCTTCAATAACCACGTTGCCACAACAGTCAGGAAATCCTTCTATGTGGCACACCTCATCACTAAGGGCTTTTCATCAAGAAAAAAGGAGGTCATTGTCCCACTGTACTCATCTCTCACTAGACCCATTATAGAATACAACGCCCCATTTGGTATGTACCTCTCAAGACATCTGCAACAACTGGAAAGGCCGCAGAAATACCTCACTAAAAGAATCACACTATTAAAACAGATGCCCTATGCTAATTGCCTTAAAAAACTCCAGTTATACTCTGTCGCATATTGTCTTCTCCGAGGCAATCTCTGCTTAACATACAAGGCCATGTCAAACCCAGAGCTGTTGGACATGCTACACTTAAAGAAATCCCAATCCCTCAGAGCCACACGCTCCAGGGATCTAAACCTTGTCATAACAATAAACGAAACATGCTGGAGGGATAGGTTCCTGACCCAGAGACTCCCCAGACTCTGGAATAGACTGCTCATACAAGTTAAGCAGAGCGTCTCTTTGGCCCTCTTCAAAAGGAACTTTGATGACTGGATGGGAGAAAGGAAATTCACCTTGGGGATCACGTCAGTCACCCTGCTAGACAGGGGTCCAGGAAAGTAAATAGTGTGGGAAGAAATAGCCAGGGAATTATCATGGCTAGGCTTGTATAGGCCCTAGGGCTGATAGCCTAGTACCAACCTATGAGTGAAAAAGGAAGAGTAAGGAGGTGTAAGGTATAAATAGGTACTTGTTCACATTTATGGAT
Organism: Protopterus annectens; assembly: GCF_019279795.1. Lineage (NCBI taxonomy): Eukaryota > Metazoa > Chordata > Ceratodontiformes > Protopteridae > Protopterus > Protopterus annectens. Next base: position 420,677,637 of record NC_056737.1, on the reverse strand, counting down.
ATAGTTTAGCCTATGATGAGCAAGAACAGAGAGCTTTTAGCTAGAAAGTCTTTCAGAATGTCACATTAACCATCACTAAATCTTTTATACTTCTTACTACTTTAATGTCATGTAACCTCTTTCTTCCTGTTCCCTCTTTTCTTTCTCATCCTCTCTCCTCAATTATTTAGGCTCGAATGCACTGTCACTCCACACATAAACTGATAAACCTAGCTTTGTTCTTAATTCACAGATGATTTTTGCCTCATTTAAATCACCGTTTTTGTCTTTTGCTTCAATTTAATTCTACATTTGTAGTTCTAAGTTGTATCACTTCACTGTCATTGTTGGTATTGTAGTATTCTTGAAAATTCTGTAACTACCTTGTGGTAGCCACCTCTGTACTGTACTGCAATTTTTGTACTGTATTAGCCTATTGGAGCTTTTCTCCCCAGGCCTCCACTGAAAATGGGTTCTTGTCAGCCCACTGGACTTTCCCAGTAAAAAATGTCATAAATAAATAAATAAATAGAATGGTTTTAAAGGATGGGAGGAGGGGGACTTGCTTGATGGATGCCATGTTGTTAGATGTGCATGAGTGTAGAGTACTTATCTGCATATTAAGGAGGCCTACTGTATGGATGCGTGGAGAGTGTTAAGAATGTTAAAGATCAGGGGACCTAGGATAGCGGCCTGTGGTACACTAGTAGTAACTGACAGGTATACAGAGAGGGCGAGTGCCATTTTACTGACTGATACCTATTGGAGAGGTAGTTTTTGAACCACAGAAGGGTGGGCTGTTAAAGACCAAATGAGGAACTATGAAGTAGAAGTTTGCTACGACATACTGTGTTGGGTTTAGACCAGTCTAGAAATAAGTATTACAAAAACATTTTTAAAACAAGTTTTACAATCTTAAAAAAAATCTACAGCTTACACAAGTGTACAAAACTAGACAATGTGACTGGTTAAAAAAAAACAAACACAACAGAAATTAAGGGTAAGTTAGTATAATACAAACAGAAATTACAATAGGAATACAACATATACTAAAGGTAACTACCACCTGCCTACCATAGAGCCTAACCACTAACTTAAAACAAAAGAACAAACAAATAAGACATCTAAGTTCATGAAAACACTTGTTGCTTAATTGTGAATGACCACAAATAATGGGTCCTTACGTTTAACCATGACATCTAAATATTCTTTAAATATTGAAGTGCTCAATATGCAAGACTGCATGAAAATGGTCAGTATGACTAACCTATCAAAACAACCTCTGACAAACCACTACAGGTAAACAGATGTAGACAGATGCACACGCAGTATGCAGCCCTCTCTAAGAACAAGGACCCAACAGCCAGCGTCAACGTGCCAGGTAGTAGAAAAAAAAACAAACCCTTACTGGAAGTCAAAGCACAGCTTTAAATAGGTTGGTGTCAGCAACTGTGGTGACTTACTCAGATTCCTTTAAACAAGGTGTTAACAACCCACTTTTTATGGCTTACTCTTTTGTGATTATTTTTAGTTGTTCCCAGCATTTCCCCAAATTAAAAGTTGGGCAAACAACCATTATCAACAACAAAGAACATACCTGCTTACCATATGCATTTCAATAACTCACAACAGAAAAACATTCCAAGTTGTTAAACCATTGCGCTGAAAAGACGTGGGAAGCACTTTACCCATTAAGAACAATGAAGCTCTAAGGTTATAACAATATATTTTATAATTCTAGCAACTGGAAAGTAAACATATCTTTGGATATATCCACTCAACTCAGCATGATACTTCAGTGTTATGCTCATTCAAGCAGTGACAAGGCCACAATCTTTAACCCTTTATATGAATGGACAAAAACGACTCATCTTATACCAGAGACCAAAACCCAATACTGTCAAAACATAAAAATGAAATGCACAACAGATTCTCAGGGAAATACTGCATAAAACCAAGTTTTATTGACAGCTAAGTGAGATGTTAGCAATACAAAGAATCGCTCTGTTATCCAATAACTCTGAAGCACCAAGAGGGCGGAGCATGACCGGACCCCAGTCTCACTTTCAGAGTGGAGTTTATATTACAAGAGGCCACAACTTGCCCACCCACTTTACACCCCTCCCCTAAAGCTAGCCACAAGTACGAACCTTCAGCATGCTCTCGTTCAGAAAAGAAAGGAAAGAGAGGACAGTTCTTTCAAAGGATTACTACCTTCAACAGATCAAACGTCCCAAAATAGTCAAATATCATCCTTCCAGCACTGCTGTAAGAAACAGCAAAAATATCATGTTGACTTAGATGCAAACCCTAGACATTAAAATTAATGTGAAAATGCATTCGATAAGAAGAGAAGCTATCTGTATTCCAAGAAAACAGACACAAGAAAGCAACAGTGGTGAAGAAAGCCCACCCGATCGCAAATAAACAACGATTAAGACTGATCTACCCTCTTAACCACTTTGTACACGGCTTTTTAAGAAGAAAACAAGTTGACCCACAGCAACCAGATAAAACTCTCCCACACTCCTATGTCAGGTTGAATTGGTTCTCTCTTACATCAACACAGCGGTAGCAGTTCTGATGAACACTCTCCAAATAAATACTCAGTACGGTCGATAATTCGGATGTTATATATACTCATGATCTCGCTTACCTTTGCAGTTATATTGATGCATATTCCAAGATCCTTCAAAATGAAAAACAAAATAATAGCTTACCTAAAAAAAAAAAAAAAAAGCAGTTCTTGGGCCAAGCTGATTTCAACCGCGAACTCCTGGTAGCAACTGCCAGCCTGGTGTGCCTCTATAACGTCCCCTCTCGATCCGTGAGTGCCTGAATAAAACAGAGGGATCCAGTAGCAGGTAAAATCTCCAAATATTAGCAAAAAGAAAGGAAATACCTGCTGCTGGACCCTGTACTTCTCTGGGGAAAACAAGTGAAAATTAGGTTAGGGGTGGAGGTGTTTTGCAAGTGGTGGCTTGGATTGCAAGAATTCGATTGGCTGCCACCACTTGCTTTATCAAAAATTTTTTAACCGGATTTTCGACTAAAAGTTGAATGTGACCTTAATGTAAAAACACGCTGAATCATAACTATATAAGGTAAATTTCAACTTCAGTTACGATTTCAGCGCGTTTTACATTAAGCTCAACTGCAATTCTGCACTATAGTTTCTTACGCTTGTGGAAGCACTCGGTGGTAACAGCTTGCAATTCCTATCTTCTCATGGCGCACTTGGATGTAAACACAGAAGCACCATGAGAAGGTACTCGGGGTTAATGAGTTAAATATCTGCTCCAGGAAAATCTCCTCAGCCCCTTCCAACATGGATTTAGGCCCCACCATAGTACATCCACAGCCATTCTATCCATCACCCAAACTATAGCAGAGGCAAGAGATAATAAATTGGTGTCATGCCTATTTCTTGACTTCTCCAAGGCATTTGACACAGTCTCCCACCCTAAACTTTTTACTAAATTAACTGAACTAAACCTCTCTGCATCAACTACTCTCTGGTTCTCTACTTATCTTACCAATAGACAACAATCTGTTATATGGCAGATCTCCTGCTCTCCTTTCCTACATATTTAAAAAGGTGTACCGCAAAGATCCATTCTTGGTCGCCTTCTCTTTAATATTTTTACTAACAATCTCCACTCCACCTGCTGCTGCTCTTCTCATATCCAGTACTCTGAAGATTCTACTCTTATTATTCTCTTTCTGACAACCTTACTGACCACCTCTCCCTCACCCAAACTTCTGTTAACACCACTGAAAACTGGTTAAATAAAAACATCTCATCCTTAATAAAAAGGAAACTAAGCTTCTTTCTCTTCCAAAATCAATGTCCAACCTTAAAACTTCCTTCAATCTCTCTTCCCTACACAACACTATCATTCATGCTGGCTCCCATATCAAACTTCTAGGAGTCACTACTGATGATCAACTTAAATTTGAACTTCATATCCAATGATCCATCAAAAAGACCAATCAAAAACTTGGTTTACTGTATAGAAATAAAGAATTCTTATCCATCTCTACTAGGGCATCATTAGCTCAAGCCTACCTCCTCCTCCTGCCTATTACATGCTTCCCCTATATTTACCCACCTCCAAGTAAATCTATTAACCAAACTTCAACAAATCTATAACCAGATAGCTAGATTTACCTGTAATTTCTCTTATAAATCTCACCATTGCCTTGCCCTTAACCAAATACAATGGCTCAAATTTCCTCAACTGCTTCAACTTTCTCAGCTACTGATGACATATTCTCTGCTGTACAAACCTAACAACTGTCCCTCCCTGTCTATCCTCCTATCACTATACAATCCCTCACATCGTAGTGCTGACCAACTACTACTTGACACCTACAGGCCTAATCAAACAATAGGCATATTACTTTATAAATGCTCTTTGTCCCAAGTCTGGAACAAATTTCCTACACGCATGTTCCATTCAATCCTCATTTCTTTTTAAAAGAGAACTAAAGAACTACCTTGCTAATTTTTCCTTCTGTACCTGTCACCTCCCAGCTTGACACATACTCAACCATTTGCTAGTTGTCAGACTATAACAATTTCTTCTCTCTTCATGTTATACAACTTTCGCTTAAACTAATAGCATCAACCCTCAGCTCTCTTACTTAGCATTTCTTTACTTATATATCGTCTTTCTCTTCCTTACCAACCATAGTCCCCTTCCTTCTCCCTCCTATCATACTCTTTTCCCCTAACTCTCCTCCCCAGCTTTCTACTTCCTTCAGTTTAGGGATTAATAATACTTAAGATTTACAGCTAGGGCATCAGAGAAAAAGCACTTATCTACTACAGGGCTCCACTTCCTTCTACTTACTAGGTTTTTGTTTATGCTGAATATTTTTGCCTTATTTTTTCTCTACTATCACATGATTTTATTTTGACTTTGTACCTATTCATAGCATAAACACACATTATGTAAGCAGATTAACTTTACTTGTTATGTAAACTTTGTTTTCTTATTGTTATTGTATTGATAGTTTTTTGTTGTGGAGCTTTTCTTCTTGGATCTCTACTGAAAATGGGCCACCAGCCGAGTGGACTAACCTGGTTAACAAAAGACAAATAAATAAACAAACTTCATTTTTAACATCCACTGAAAGCCATGGGCAACACTACGATCTAAGCCTTCTTTTTGTAAGGGAGTATAGTGTATTCTGCACTGTGGTCAGTTTTGTATTGAAACATTTTAAAGCAAAGGTGGGTTCGTATATGGCATATAGGGGAATCCATTCTATAGCACTGAGAATAGTGTTGCTATTATCGAGAACTGCATTCATAGGCAACTCATGTCCTATTTATTTCATGAAGACCTCCTTACTCCCTCTCTGCATGGATTTAGACCTCTCCACAGCACATCTACAGCCCTATCTTTTACTCAGACTGTAGTAGAAGCAAGGAAAAATAATAAACTTGTATCATGTGTGTTTCTCGACCTCTCTAAAGCTTTCAAGACCATCTCCCACACTAAACTCCTCTCTAAGCTATCCGAACTAAACCTCTCCACCTCCACTATCCTCTCTCCAGCTATCTCAACAACCAACAACAATCTGTTAAATGACAGACATCCTACTCACCCTTATCTAGCCAGACTGGTGTCCCCCACGGATCCTTCCTTGGCCCCCTTCTCTTTACTATTTTCACTAACAATCTTCACTGTCTGTACCTCATCTTCACTAATCCAATACGTGGATGATTCTACCCTTATCACCCTCTCTGACAATCCCACAGACCTACACTCAAACAGACTTCCTTTAATATCATCAAACATTGGCTAACTGACAACCAACTAATCATTAACCCAAAGAAAACCAAACCACTCCTTTCCTCTCAAAATCGTTATCCTATCTTAAAACGTCTTTTATGCTCTCTTCTCTTGACAGCACCAATATCAATGCAGACTCCACTACATAACTTCTAGGAATCACTATTGACGACCAACTGAAATTTGACCATCACATCCTACAGTCCATCAAAAAGACCAATCAAAAACTAGGCTTGATGTATAAAAACAAAAAATCTTACCACCACTAGGACCTCACTTGCCCAAGCCTATCCCCTCCCCTGCCTACTCTATGCTTCCCCTATATTCACACACATCCAAGCTAATCTCCTAACCAATCTACAGCAAACATACAACCAAATAGTCAGATTTGCCTGTAATCTCCCCTACAAATCCCATCACTGCCTCTCACTAAAAAAACTTCATTAGCTCGAGTTCCGACAACATACTCCTACTTTCATAGCTACAAATTGCACATTCTCTTTTCTACAAACCTGAAAATTGTCCTTCCGTGTCCACCCTCCTATCCCTCTACAAACCTGCATGATCTCTCTGTAGCACTGACCAAGCACTACTGAACACCTACAAGTCCAACAAAACTATTAGCAGGTTACTTTATCTTCTTCTTCTTCTTTGTCTTTCGGCTTTTCCCAGTTAGGGGTCGCCAGAGTGGAACTCCGGTCCACTAATGATTGGCAGTTGATTTTTTTTTTTTTTTTTTTTTTTTTACGGTGCCAAGTTGCCAGCCCGACACCCAACCTTCAAGGAAGGCACACCCAGTCACGCACGCACCTACCTGCATGTCTTTTACGTCACTCGACCATGGGGAGGACATGCAGACTCAACACAGAAGACACTCCAGCCGAGAATCGAACAGGAGAACCTCTTGCTGTGAGGCAACAACGCTAACCTCTGCACTACCGCGGCCTTGGCAGGTTACTTTATAAATACTCCATATCTCAAACCTGGAACAACCTCCCATCTAACATATGACATATCCAATCTTTGCTCCTCTTCAGAAAAGAACTGAAAAACTACCTAGCCAACTCTCCCTCCTGCAACTGACACAGCCCCACCTAATCTGCCACTACCATACCGGAACTATTCCCTTTATACATTAAATATACTTACAATTCTGTGAATCGATAGCTACACCACTGAGCACTCTTAAAACTAAACTTTGCTCCCAGTTTTGCCCCCCTATTTATTTCCCTGGACACCCCAACTCTTTCCTCCTCTCCACTCTATCTTTATCACCTCTCCTTCCACTCCACCCACTATAACGGACACAACTGCCATTCTTTGCTATTCTGTCTCTAATTATTCGTCACTCTTCTCTACACTCCACTTACTGTTGTTCTATTTTGTTCCAAAAACTCTACCTCCATCATTTTGTTTTTGTACATGTACAAAATGCATACTTTTAATGATTATCTACAAGGCATTAATGTTGTTACTCACATCTTTTTATCTTGCCCCTTTTTATGTTTTTAAACTTGCAATGTAACTAGGTTTTGTTATGATGTATGTGTATTTTTTTTGGCATCATCTTTTTTTATCATGTGTTTGTGGAGCTTTTTTCCATGGATCTCCACTGAAAATGGGCCCCAGCCCAGTGGACTATCCCGGTTAACAAAGGACAAATAAATAATAAATATTATTAGGGAAAGATATTCCTTCAATTATCTGAGGAGGTTTTTTATATGTTCTGA
>NC_056737.1:420427624-420667624 GCF_019279795.1 Protopterus annectens | reverse complement strand
TCATTCTTCATATATGCTTCTGATATAGCAAGAATATGGGAATTTTTTTTAACAACCATGTTTCAAGACTGGTATATTTATTATTAGGACTTCATGCATTAAGACAAACAATTGTAAGGTTTTTACTTCTGATATGATAGGTGACTGGATTCTGTAAATAAGGGCTGAATTGAGGTGATCCAGGGTTTTAGTGACTATCTCCTGAATGTACAAGTTTGACTAGGAGATGGAGTTTTGAGCGAAGATTAAGAAGTTATGTACTCACCATAACGTTCCATCTGAGTAGGTATCTTCATTTGTCTGCAACCTTTGGGATACGGATCCGATCTCGGATCTGAGCCGGCAACTTCTACCACAGCATAGATCCGAGCTCCTAGCTCCTCCCTTTACCCATAATACCCTGCCAACCCTGACTGACCTCAGATCAAGTTTACCCCATATAACAACTTGCTAGTGTGTCCCAGAAGGGACTCATGTAAGACGACTCCTACTTAGAATCATATTGGTCAGGGGGAAGGCGGGTGGGATGGTTGCAGACAAATGAAGATACCTACTCAGATGGAACGTTATGGGAATGCATAACTTCTTAATCTGGAGTAGGCACTTCATTTGTCAGCAACCTTTGGGACACAGTCCCCAGCTACCTGAATCTTGGGTGGCCTTCATGGAAGGATATTCCAGAACACTGCAGAGCCAAAGGACGCCCTACCACTGGAGACAACATCCAGTTTGTAATGGCTGATAAAGGTATGGGATGAAGCCCAAGTGGCTGTGGAACAAATATCATCCAAGGGAACCCTAGATCTAAAAGCAGCCGATGTAGCAACGGCCCTAGTAGAATGAGTGTGGACTCTCTGAGGTGCAGGCCTTCCCGAACTCTGATATGCTAAGAGAATACAACTAGCTATCCATCGTGACAGGGTAACTTTAGAAACCGACTTGCCTAGGTTGGTTTTGGCAAAGGAGACAAACAACTGGTCAGATTGTCTATGACCAGCCGTTCGATGAATATAAAAGTGCAGTTGTCTGTGCACGTCCAAAGAATGCAGCTTATATTCTCCTTTGTTCTGATAGTTGGGGAAGAACACGGGAAGATTAATAGATTGATTAATGTTTGCTTCGGAAGATACCTTAGGCAGAAAAGACGGATTGATCCTGAGGTAAACTCTATCCTGATGGAAGGTCAAATACGGTGGTTTGACACAGAGAGCCTGAAGTTCAGAGACTCTTTTAGCTGAAGTAATGGCCACCAGAAAGGCCGTTTTCCAAGAGAGGTATTTGAGATCAACCATGGCCGCCGGCTTGAAAGGGGGGCTTGTCAAGGCCTGTAGAACTAAGGATAAATCCCATGGGGGTACTACCTCCCTGACAGGAGGTCTGAGGAGGAAGGTACCCTTAAGGAAATCTTTACAGAGCTTGGAGGCAATAAGAGGGCCAGACTCATGCCCTACATGACAGTGCGAAATCGCTGCTAGTTGCACCTTGACTGTAGAACAGCTAGCCCCCTGATGAAAAAGGGTAGTTAGAAAATCCAAAACCGATGTTAAAGGCGCTGTAAAAGGATCTAAATGACGGTGCTCAGCCCAGATGGAAAAGCGTTTCCACTTACTCCGATAGACCTTTCTGGTGGATGGCTTGTGTGCTGCTACTAGAATGGCTTTGACTGGTGAGGAGATTCCGGGAGTCCTTATCAAGAGTGGAACTGGAGCAACCAAGCCGTCAGCTTGAGGTTGACCAGGTTGGGGGTCGGAAGAACCAGGGGGTGAGTAATGAGATCCGGAAGAGGATCTAAAATCCAGGGCGGATGAATCAGGTGAGACCATAGATACAGGAACCACGTCTGACGAGGCCAGAATGGGGCAATGAGGATCATCTTGCTCCCCAACCAACTGGCTTTCTGTAAAAGTTTTAGCATCAGGGGCAGTGGAGGGTAAGCGTAAAGAAGACCGGGAGGCCAAGCATGTACTAGAGAGTATCTCGGGGACTCCCCCAGAGGGGGGATTAGGGCAAAGTAACTGTTGCATTTGGTATTTGAGGGAGAGGCAAAAAGATCGCAACAGGGTTGCCCCCATTGGGCAAATATTCGCTCTGCTACTAGAGGATTGAGAGACCATTCGTATGGAGTCAGGATTGTACGACTGAGCCTGTCTGCTAGGATGTTGGACCGTCCCGGAATGTGTGTTGCAATGAGAAAGCGGTTGGTGGATATCGCCCATTCCCACACTCTCATGGCCTTGTGACAAAGAGGATAAGACCTGGTTCCCCCCTGTTTGTTGATGTACCAGACCACTGACATGTTGTCCGTATGTACCGCAATCGCCCCAATCGGAAGAAGGTCATGAAGTGCCTGCAACGTCAAAAGCACCGCCCTCATCTCTAGGACATTGATATGCAAGGTGGTCTCTATGTCGTTCCACGTGCCTTGGACCGTTCTGCCTGAATAATGCCCCCCCACCCCACCCCAGGCGAGAAGCGTCCATGGTCACTGTGGCGATGGGAGGAGGCATCAAGAATGGATGTCCCGTGTGGAGGCTCGGGGACTGGAGCCACCACAAGAGCGACCTTCTGAAAGTCCAGTTTAGGGGAATGGGATAGTACAGAGGGTTGCGAGACAGGGACCATTGCATCTGAAGGGTCCACTGCAGGACCCTCATATTCAGACGGGCCAAGAGCAGCAAAAAAATTGCTGCCGCCATGGACCCTAGAGCCCTCAGGACCAATTCCGCCGGTGGAGCTTGAAGTTGGAGGATGGCCTGTACATGCAACCTCAGGTTCTGAAGCCGATCTGGAGTCAGAAAAGCAAGCATTAGTTTGGAATCCAGTCTCGCCCCTATGAAATCTATTACCTGTGTAGGAGCCAGAAAGGACTTGGCCATGTTGACTGTCAATCCTAGACGTGGAGCAAGATTGAGGAAGTAATCCCTGCATGAAAAGAGCAGATGCCTTGTAGGGGCAGGTAAGGAGCCAGTCGTCCAGGTACGGAAAGACCTGCATTCCCTGGAGTCTCAGGTGGGCCGCTATTGCCGCTAAGACTTTGGTGAACACCCTGGGGGCTGAGGTGAGACCGAAGGGGAGGGGCCTGAACTGATAGTGACTGGCTCCCAGCCGGAAGCGGAGAAACCTCCTGGAGCGTCTGTCCACTAGAATGTGATAGTACGCATCCTTGAGGTCTATCGAGCACATCCAATCATTCTCCCGTAACAGGGGGAGAATAGATTGCAGCGTGACCATCAGGAACTTTTCTTTGGGTACTGCCAGGTTCAAGAGATAGAGGTCGAGGATGGGCCTCAAGTCCCCCGTCTTTTTTGGCACCAGAAAGAACCTGGAGTAAAACCCTGATCTGGGCTGATCTGGGGGGATGGGTTGAAAGGCTCTTTTTTGTAAAAGCTGCTGAATTTCTGTAGCAGCCGCCTCCCTCTGACTGGGTGGTACGTCGGGGAGGCTTCTGGTTTTGGGGGTTACAATAAAGGGAATTTGGTAACCTCTGGATATGATGCGAAGCACCCAGTGATCTGTTGTTATGGACTCCCACATTGTTAGGTGCCTCGAAAAATGTCCCCCCGACTGCCTCCAGAATGTAGCAGCCGGGCAACCCCTCAGGGGTTCTGTGTGGGCCTCTCAGAGAAGGGTTCTCTGGACCCAAAATTTCTGGGACCTCCTCTGCCACTAGGGCTGCGTCCTCCCTGTCCTCCTCTGCCATAAGAGGACTGGTTATCCCGAGAAGACTGGGATTGATGCGATTTCCGGAACCACATCTTCTTCTGACCCTTTTGGTTCTTGGAAAAGGACCTCTGGAGAGCAGAGAAGCAGACTCCGATGGCAGACAACGTCTTCCCATCTTTCTCGCTCTGGACTAAAGTATCGCGAATGGTTTTGCCAAACAGAGCAGAACCATCAAAGGGGGCATTCGCGAATGACGCCTTAAAGGGTTCCGAGAAGTCACAATGTCGGAGCCAGGCTTGTCGTCTCATGACCAGGCCGACTCCGCCAGCTCTAGCAACTCCCTCAGTGGCGTGAGACAAAAGCCGCATAGAGGTGTTAGAAATGGACCATAGAGTGGACATTCGGGAGGAGTACAGTTGTTTGTCCCCTTCCGACACGGACTCTGGGGGGGAGGCAGCGTATTCTTTTATTAGATCCCGCTGCATCCGGATGACGTGTGCCATATAGTTCAGCTCCCTCATCGAGAAGGTTGCTGAACTGAAGGCCCGTTTCCCAAGGTGGTCCATCGCACGAGACTTCTTGCTCGGTGGGTGGACCGTGGGGCTCTCCTGAGCCAACTCCCTCTTGGTGGCCGCCGCCACCAACATGGCATTCGCAGGGGGACCTCTGCTCCAATGGGTTCTCTCTGCGGGGGTACTCAAGTTCCTGTCCGGATGCTTGGGGACTGGCTCTACAGTGTCCAGCTCCCTCCAAGCCCTGGTGGCAATAAGGTCCACCAGGGGGTCGGGGGGGGGGGCACCCAAGAGGTAGATGGCCCTGCTTCGAACGCCTCTAGGAATACGGACTCATCGGAGGACGACTTGGAGCAGACCAGCCCCCCCTGATCCTAAGCATTTCCATGATGTCTCCAAAGGAGACATCCTCGAGGGGGTGACCTTGGGGAGCCCTCCCCTTCATCTAAGTCCGTATCTTCCGTAAGGGACTCGGGGGAGTCCACGTGCCTCCTCTTACACTTGGACTTGTGAGGAACCTCCTCGGGGGGGCTGTCCGAGGAAGTCTCAGCAGCAATGTCATGTTCCGAAGGAACACCCCAAGGCGCTGAAGCAGGCTGCCCCAAAGGCCAGGCGATGGGAGCCTGGACCAGCTGAGAGGGAGTGCAGGGGGGAGCCGAAGCCAGGACCGGAGGTCCGGATGCACTCAACAGTGCCCTCTCCACCACAGCAAAAGCCGAGGGGGAGCCGCCCTTGATAGGATCAGAGAGTCGACTCCCAACCGGATCCGAAGTGGGGACCGGACCCGGGGCCGAGACCATCGGATCCGAAGGACCCGCGTGCTCCGACAGGGACGGAGCCGAATGCACACTCCCTCGGATCCGAAGCTCGGCCCGCGGCTCCGAGAGGTCGGATCCGACAAACTCGAGGGAACAGTTGGAGCCGAAGTGCCCAGCACTGTCGGCTCCGACCCACCCCCGGATCCAACGTGGCTTGGCTCCGAATGCTCCGAACCCGGAAAACAGGTCGGGGAAGGAGCGATTGGAGCAAAGAATGGGGTCGAGCGCCCCCCTGGAGGGGGGGGGAGGCAAGAGCACTCCCATCTGCAGCTGGGCCTGGATGAACCTCCTCATCATCCGGTCCATGTCTGCATCCGACATGCTATAAGTGGACCTCGAAGAGGCCACCGAGGCAGGCCTCGAGTGCCGCCTCGATGACCTCGACGAGGACCGGGTCACCCCCTCCTCGGGTCCCGGTGAGAAACAAGGGGATCGGATCTGAGGAGGAGGCGATCCAGGAGCCCTGGAGGGAGAAGCCTGTTTGGTGGGTGGGGCCGAGGAGGAGTCCTCGGCCCGCCGCTTATAGTGCTTCTCTCTCCGCTTGTCTTTCTTGGCCTCCCTCTCCTCCGGACCTGAAGCAGGAGGTTGAGTCCCGACCGGAGGGAGGGGGGCAGGAGTGGCCGCCACCGAGGGCTGGATAGCGGCCACAGAAGTACCGGAGGCCGGAGCCTGATCTGGGGGCAAAAGGCCCACCAGAATCAGCTTCGACCTCCGGTCCTTAAGTGCCCTGGGGTTGAGCGTCGCGCAAATCGCGCATCCAGAGGAGAGGTGTTCAACCCCAAGGCACCTAACGCACCGAATGTGGCCATCCGCCGGTGAAAGCTTATGGCCACACTCGGTGCACTTAGAAAAAATGGCTTTAGGGGCCTCTGACATTTTAAATAAAGAGAAAACACACTCACTAGGCCCCTATACACACCACACACACACACACTACGAACAGCGAGGAGGGGAGGAGAAAAAGGATCACAAAAAAAATAAAATTTAGTTAGCTAAAAATGCTATAGGGTACCTAACCACTCACTCTCACTCACAGCAGAAGAAAATAGCAATTTTTTTCTCACAAAGTTTCGATCAACCAGGAGCTCAGGAACCTAGCTTGTAGCTTGAAGCGTGGCAAACTAGATCTGAGGTCAGTCAGGGTTGGCAGGAGATTATGGGTAAAGGGAGGAGCTAGGAGCTCGGATCTATGCTGTGGTAGAAGTTGCCGGCTCGGATCTGAGATCGGATCCGTATCCCAAAGGTTGCTGACAAATGAAGTGCCTACTTCAGATCCTTAATTTCTGGGATGGGGATTGGTAACCTCTGGAGGAGTATAGATGGCAGTAGAAATGGTTTCCTTGTAGCATAAGTAAGTTCACTGCTAGTGTCAATCAGTATACTATGCATTCTTATTTGCCAATAGTGGGCCCGAGTAGGGCTGGAAGGTTCCTGACATGGATGAGAGAGGGCAAGTATCTGTAATGAACAGACTGAAAGCTAAAGTGACAGAATAGGAAGACAGCATGCCAAAAAAGTGATGAGAGATTAAAAATTGGCATTATTAAGCTGTAAGACATATTGGGTGAGCAAATGGCTGTAACTAAGGAAATGTTTCTTTTGAGCTGGGACACAGGATATGAATTCCATAGACACAGTAAGGCCTTAAGTTCAATTATGCTGGCTGTTAAAACAGCAATTACTAGAAAATTGAAATCAAAGTCAAAACCAACTATATATGAAGTACTGAATATTGTAAAAAAGAAATAAAAGAACTGGAAGAGAATTCTTTAGAAAAGGGAAGAAGCAAATCATGTAGACATAAATCTAAATTGTAGGAACAATACATACAGAATAATGTTCAGGAGAAATGAGGTCTAACAGAAGGCAAGAAGTGAGCAATTTATGTAGTGTTGGACTGACAGTTACAAAGTAAGAAAGCATGCGACATGTAATACAGTTAAATGGAAAAATGTTAGTGCTTTTTCTTTTTTACTGATGTATGTTTGCCTGTGTCTTAAGTAATAATTTAATAAACATGTTTATATATAAAAAAAAATATATATATATATATATATATATATATATATATATATATATATATATATATATATGCATATGCACGCATAAAACTGGCAAAATTGTCTCAGGACATGTGGCAGATAGTATAGTCAACAAAAATAAAGCCTAGCATAAGCTGACTGTTCTTCTTCTTTTGGCTTTTCCCGGTTAGGGGTCGCCACACTGGAACTCCGATCCGCTAATGATTGGCAGTTGATTTTTACAGTGCCAAGTTGCCAGCTCGACGCCCAACCTTCAACGAAGGCACGCCCATTTACACATGTCTTTCGAACGCCACTCGACCGTGAGGAGAACATGCAGACTCCACACAGAAGACGCTCCAGCAGAGAATCGAACGGGAGAAAGTACAGTTGTGTACCTACCATAAATGTAGATGTTTGAGTGTATTCACTGTTGCAGTCATTACAATTGGGTTATCCTGCTGGCAGGCTACCCACAGTTGGCCTGAATTCCAAAGTCTAGGTCCGGCGTCAGTTGCTGTCACCTCTTCCCCGACGTCAGTGTGCCAGGGGTATAAAAGATGCAGCCGACGCCATTTTCTTCAGTTTTTCTTGCCCCAGATGTCAGGTGCTCCTAAAATGGTAGGCTAAATTATGCCAATAAGCACGCATGCATAAAAAACAACTTTTCCTTCATCTATAAGCAAATACACCACATAGGTTGTATAGAATAGAGAAGTACAGATAAGTCCCAGTAAAGGAAAAGGGGGATGGTGGGAGGGTAACCTGGACTGCAACAGTGAATACACTCGAACATCTACATTTATGGTAGGTACACAACTGTACTATGTTCATCGTGTTTCACTGTTGCAGTCATTACAATTGGGTTGAATCCCAAAGCTAAGGTTGGGAGGCTGGTGCTAAGTAGGATTAGGAGAGGCTATCAGGCCCTGCAGAACTGCAGTGGCAAATCTTGCCCTGGATTTAGAGTAGAGAGGTAAATGATAGTGCTTTGTAAAAGGATGCACTGAACTTCAAGTTGCAGCCTCTAAGATATCTTTGGTTGGTACTTGTCTGATAAAGGCTGCTGAAGTGGCTGCTGCTCTGGTGGAATGTGGACTGATGCCCTTAGGCACTGATTTGCCATGCTGTGAATAGCAGAAACAAATGCAGTGACCCTATCCACTTTGATATAGTCTGCTTTGAGATAGGCTTTCCTTGTGATCCTGCAGCATATGCCACTAGAAGTTGTTCGGTCTTTCTGAAAGCTTTGGTTCTGTCCAAGTAGAAGCATAGCTGCCTGTGAATGTCCAAATAATGCAGAATTCTCTAACCCTTATTCTGTGGGTTTGGATAAAATGTAGGCAAATGAATTGTTTGATTAAGGGCCACACTGGACACTACCTTAGGCATAAATGTAGGGTTTGTGCACAGAGAAACCCTGTCAGGATGGAAAATGATAAAACATTCCACAGCCATGAGTGCCTGTAACTCTGAGATGCATCTAGCAGAGGTTATTGCTAGGAGCAGAGCTGTTTTCCAGGATAGGAATTTAATATCAGCTGCAGAGGCTGGTTCAAATGGAGGCAGTGTGAGTTTTTCCAAGACATAGTTGAGGTACCATGCAGGTATTGGTGCTCTCCTTGGGGGTCTTATGTTTTTGGCCCCTCTGAGGTACTGTCTTAGTAATGGATGAGAAAAAATAGGTGGTTCCGTATTGCAATGAGCTGAAATGGCAGAGGCATGAATTTTAATTGATGAAAAAGAAAGGCCTTTATCAAGCATCTCAGTTAAGTATTGCAAAATCTGAGGAATATTTGGAGCAATCGTGTCAAAACCTTGTGCCTGGTTCCAAGCACAGAATCTCTTCCATTTTTCTGCATACAATTTTCTGGTGCTAGGCCTCCTGGCCTCCAAAATAACATCCATCACTGCTTTAGAGAGAGGTGTGCCTTGACTGGCTACATTATCCGCCATGCTGCCAGGTTTAAGGTCCTGAGCTGGCTGTGCAGTATTTGACTGTCCTGTTGGGTCAATAAGTGAGGAATTTGAGGTAAAGTCCAAGCTGGGCACTGAGACAAGCTCTTTAGGATTGGGTACCAGTGCTGGCGGGGCCAGTCTGGGGCAATCAGTATCATTTTTGGTCTCTCTTGTCTGACCTTGAGGAGTACCTTGGGGAGGAGAGGCAGAGGAGGAAAGGCATATACTGTTAGGTGTTTCCAGCTGTAAGATAGAGCATCCACTTTCCATGCTTGCTTGTGAAAGGTCCTTGTGCAGAATTTCTGTAGTTGGTAGTTGTGAGGAGAGGCAAATAGGTCTATGCCCGGGCATCCCCAGTTCCTTGTTATCATGGTAAATACTTGTGGATCCAATTTCCACTCGTGGGGATCCATTAGGTTTCTGCTTAGTTCGTCTGCCAGAGTATTTGTCCTTCCTGGCAGGAATTGTGCTTGCAGATGTACTTGGTAAGTCAATGCTGTGTCCCACAAGTTCATGGCTAGCCTGAAGAGGGGGTAGGAATGTGTGCCTCCCTGCTTGTTTATGTACCACATAACTGTAGTATTGTCCGTCCTTATCAGTAGTTGTCCTGCATGTAGTAGATCCTTGAAGGCTGTCAGGGCATTCTGAACAGCTAGCATCTCTTTTTGATTGATATGTAGATGCATTTGACTTGCGGACCATGTGCCCTGAATACATCTTCCTGCCATATGGGCCCCCCAGGCATAATCTGATGCATCTGTTGTCAATGTCTGCCTGGCTGTGGGTAAGGTGAATGGCTGTCCCGTATTGTGGTGACAGGCTTTTGCCCACCATCAAAACTCCTGTTGCAGGCAGGGAATGAGGGTAATTATTGTTTCCAGGCTGTGGCAATGTTGAGTCCAAACACTTTTTAGATACCATTGAAGTTTCCTCGTATGCAGTCTTGCATATGGAATTAGCAGAATGGAGGATGCCATGAAGCCCAAAGCCTGCAGAATTTTTCTTGCAGATAACTGGGTCTTTGTTGCCAACATTTTGAAATAAGTAGTCGGATGTCTGTGCTTGTCTGGCATGAGATAAGCCTTCTGGGCAGTTGTATTTAAGCTTGCACCCAGGAATATTATCTCTTCAAAGGGTACGAGTTTTGATTTCTTTTTGTTTACTGTGTACCCTAGACCTGTTAGTAATCTTTTTACAAATGCCAGATGCTGTAGTAGAATGTCCTTGTTGTCTGCTTGAATAAGGCAGTCGTCCAAGTAAGGATATATTTGTATTCCTCTTTGTCTGCAAAAAGCAATCACTGGTGCCAGGCATTTTGTGAAGACCCTGGGCACAGTAGATAAGCCAAAGGGCAGTGCAGAGAATTGGTAATGCATTGAGCCAGCTATAAATCTGAGGTATCTTCTGCATGATTGTCTGATTGGGACATGCAGGTATGCCTCTTTTAGGTCTAAAGTCACAAGCCAAGCCCTCTTGCCTAGCATGGGCAGAAGCTGCTGCAGAGTTAACATTTTGAATTTTGGGATATCCAGGAATGTGTTTAGGATAGACAGGTCCAGTATTGGTCTCCAGGCTTTGTCCTTTCTGGGCACCAAGAATAGCCTTGAGTAGAATCCTAGTCCCTACTCTTGTTGTGGTACCAACTGAATAGCTCTCATGTCCATGAGGGATGAAACTTGTTTGTGTGCCTCTGCCCATTGATTGTGTGGCAGGTCTAGCATACTGTTTGGCCTTGGCAGGGTGTGAAAGTGGAACCTGCAGCCTTGTGATACGATATTTAGGACCCATTTGTCCTGGGTGACCTTGTGCCAATTTTGTGAAAAAAGTGCTAGTTTTGCCCCCAAAGGGGCTGCCAGAAGATAAGTGCTTGGTGCTGGCAGGGGAAAGTCATTGAGACTGTTTCCTGTATGGCTGTGATTTTTCCTCTCCGCTTTTGGAGGTAGAAGCACCCCATTGTTTAGGCCTGTATGAGCCTTGGGGCTGTGATCTGCCTCTGGGCATCTGTATCTGCCTCTTTGTGGCCTGTCTGACACTGGAAAGGACCAATTCTTAGTAGGCCAGTTCTTGCTAAATCTGGGGGGGTTGTACCTGGAAGAAATCCTTGACTGTTTGCATAGATTTAGCTTTGTCCTCCATTTTCTTCAACACCTCTTCTGCTTTAACACCAAACAAAGTATCATGCTGTAATGGAGCATCTAATAGTTTTGCTTTAACATGATCAGGCAGATTCTGTTCTTTTAACCAAGCATGCCTCCTAATGACAGAACCCGTAACAGCGGCCCTGCAGGAGGCCTCTAGAGAATCAAAACCACATTGCAAAGTATGCTTTCCTACTTGTTCAGCTGCATGCAATAAATCCTGCATTTCTTTATTTTCTGCACATTCTGAATTTGTTAACATTTTCTGTTTAAGCAGTGACATAAGGTATTGCTGATATTTAAGCATATGAAATTGGCAATTTAAAGCTCTTATAGCCAAGGTAGCAGAAGTATAAATCTTTTTCCCCCATCTGTCCAGGGCCCTAGAATCCCTATCAGAGGGGATAGGGTTTTTTGCAGTGGAAGCCTTGACCCCTTTAGGACCCTGAGAGATGGTTTCTGGGTCAGCAGCAGGGTTTTTACAAATAAATTTATGTGAATCTGGAGCCCTGTAGTATCCGTCTGTCTTAACAAGGGCTGGTGGTAAAGAGTCTGGAGATAGACTGGACTCTGAAAATACATAATCTACAATGTCTAAAACAGAAGGGACAGCAAGGGGCCTGTGCTGAGGTAATA
Organism: Protopterus annectens; assembly: GCF_019279795.1. Lineage (NCBI taxonomy): Eukaryota > Metazoa > Chordata > Ceratodontiformes > Protopteridae > Protopterus > Protopterus annectens. The sequence continues at coordinate 420,655,877 of NC_056737.1, read as the reverse complement.
AAAGGAAGTCTCTGAGCCTTTTCTTGGATTCAGAGTAATCTTGGCTCTCCCAGTGGAAATGCTCCCTCATAGTATGCAGAATCTCCCCAAAAGAATAATCCTCAGGAGGAGAGGCTGAAGGGATAGATTCTTCAGCATCAGAATCCTCATAGGGAGGAATTGAATATTCCTGATTGGAAGAGGAATCAGAGGAAATGGAAACCTGGTCTGAAGATTCATATTCTATCTCTTGCCTAGGCCTCTTATCAGGTGGGGGATGGGAACCCCTGATCAAAGTAATTAGGTCTTCAGCCATTTTAAGCATCTGTTTTTTAGGCATGGTGGCCTGTCCAGGAGAATGCTGTACATGTTTTTTTGTCTTTAGAACTGCTTTAGTCTTTGCCTTTGAAGCTGAAGTAGGTTTTGCATATAACTATGTAGGCCTGAAATCACCCTCAGAAGCCAATGCCTGCGCAGCGGCTCCGGACCCATCTGAGGGAATAGTTTCCGTGTGTCCAATACCTTGAGTTTCCAGAGGCCTAGTCAGCTCCACATGGGAGTCGGAAGTGGCCTGTGGCTCCGAGGTAGTGGGCGTCAGGGGATGCAAATGCGCCTCACTGAGAACCGGCGACAGGCCTAGAGGGAGCCTCGTCATCGATTTTGGACCTCGGATGCCTGTCCTTTTCTTTTTCTTTGCGCTTTTTATAAACTCTGGTAGTCGGCTGTTCCGACGGCATTATATAATTAAACCTTCTGCCAAAGTAATGAAATGCAAAATCGTACCAACGCTTAATAGTGTGTTGGTTAAATTTAGCACAAAACCGACAACTAGCAATGTTGTGATCAGGGCCTAGGCAAGGAATACAGGTAAGAGTGAAAATCCTTATGAGGTATTTGCTTCCCACAAGAAATACAATTATTAACTTTTTCTGACATCAGTCTGGAGCAAGAAAAACGTTTCCCCAATGGGGTACTTAGCTTTAATGAAGACTTCGGATCTGAAATTCGAATTTGAAAATCTCAGGAGTTGGCCGACCGGCACTTGCGAACTGCTTTTGCTTCAGGCACTGCACAGCAAGAAAGACTGAAGAAAATGGCTTCGGTTGCATCTTTTATACCCCTGGCGCACTGACGTCAGGGAAGAGGCGACAGCAACCAACGCCGGACCTAGACTTTGGAATTCAGGCCGACTGCAGGTAGCCTGCCAGCAGGATAACCCAACTGTAATGACTGCAACAGTGAAACACGAAGAGCATCCTCTTGCTGTGAGGCGACAACGCTACGGCTGCACCACACTGTAATGCACATAAATTGTGATGAAGTTATACAAACAAAGCTGTCAACTTTCCAACCGGGCACATGTTTTTCAATCAAAGAATAAGAAACAACCTATATCTTTCCAATTTAAAGCAGCAAGTGAGCTACCAAGAAAAGCAGTGGGGTACAATTACCATTCCATCAGTTATGGATCAGTCCTTACCTCCTACTATTATTCTGAGTTTGCAATTTTTCCCTGTCAGCTATGTATTCCCCAGTTTCTTCCTACCTTCAAAAATATGTTTTCTGATTTATTTTCTATCTATGCAATGCATTTACTTTGACCTCGATGGGTCTAGTTTTGCCTAGAAAAACAGGATGGAAGATCACAATTTTACCAGTTAATGGGGAAGGTAGTCAAACAAACACAGCAAGGGCACATCAATGAGGCACAACAATTGACAAGTGCAATAAAGCATTGCTGCTATGTAAAAAAAAAAAAAATAAAAAAATAAAAATTCCTCTTGATTGAAAATAAAACAACCAAAATCCACCCCCCCCCCACATACACACATTATTCAAAACATCATAAAATATCCAACAAGACTCCTTGTCAATCGGAAGAAACTCATCACAAAGCTAAACCATTACAACACACAAAAAAGACCAAGGAGCAATTTAAACCAACACTAAGTCCTCTCCTCAAAAACAGGACCAAATAAGGCATATTGCCCATCCATCTCATGCATGGCTGCAGTGTAAACTGCAATAAGCACCTTAATGTAATCACTCCCCTAAAAATATCACATCACCTAAAGCAAAAAAGTACACTTGTGTACACTTACCATAAATGGAGATGTTCGAGTGTATTCACTGCTGCAGTGATTATATTTGGGTAATCCTGCTGGCAGGTTGCCCTCAGTCAGCCTGAATTCCAAAGTCTTGGGTCCTGCATCGGCTGTCGTCGCCCATTCCCTGACATCAGGTCGTCAGGGGTATAAAAAGAAGCAGCCGACGCCATTTTCTTTAGTTTTTCTTGCCCCAGATGTCAGGTGCCCCCTAAAAGGGTGGCCAAAATTTATATGTATATATAAAATTACATGCAGCAATATAAACTTTACCTTCATCCACAAGCAAATACACCACATAGGTTGTATAAATCAGAGAAGGAAAGATAGAGTCCATCAGAAGAAAAAAGGGGGGATGGCGGGTGGGTAACCTGAACTGCAACAGTGAATACACTCAAACATCTACATTTATGCTAAGTGTACACAACTGTACTATGTTCTTCGTGTTTTACTGTTGCAGTCATTACATTTGGGTAGATTCCCAAAACTATGGTTGGGAGGCTAGAGTTAAACAGCATTAGGAGCAGCTAAGACCCTGCAGAACTGCAGTGGCAAAGCCTGCCCTGGATTTAGAGTAGAGTGGCAGATGACCGTGCTTTGTAAAGGTGTGCACTGAACTCCAAGTAGCTGCCTCTAAAATGTCCTTGGTTGGTACTCCCCTGAGAAAGACTGCTGAAGTGGCTGCAGCTCTGGTGGAATGTGACCTAATGTCCTTAGGCACTGGCTTGCCATGGTATAAGTAGCAGAAACAAATGCAGTGACCTATCCATTTTGAAAGTGTCTGCTTTGAGATCGCCTTTCCTTGTGATCCTGCAGCATATGCCACTAGTAATTGCTCTGTCTTTCTGAAAACTTTGGTTCTGTCCAAGTAGAGTCTAAGCTGTCTGTGTATGTCCAAAGAATGCAGAATTCTTTCCCCCTTGTTCTGTGGATTTGGATAAAAAGTTGGCAGATGAATGGTTTGGTTAAGAGCCACACTGGACACCACTTTAGGCATAAATTTTGGGTTTGTCCTCAGGGAGACCCTGTCCAGATAAAAAATGATAAAAGGTTCCATAGCCATGAGTGCCTGTAGCTCTGAAACTCGTCTTGCAGAAGTTATTGCTAGGAGCAGAGCTGTTTTCCAAAATAAAAAACTTTATATCAGCAGTAGCAGCTGGCTCAAAAGGAGGCAGGGTGAGTTTTTCCAAGACATAGTTGAGGTCCCATGCAGGCATTGGTAATCTCCTTGGAGGCCTGAAATTGTTGGCTCCTCTGAGGTACTGTTTTAATAAGGGATGAGAAAAGATTGGTGGCTCTGCATTATAATGAGACGAAATGGCAGAGGCATGAATTTTAATAGATGAGAAAGATAGGCCTTTGTCCAGCATCTCAGTTAAGTATTGTAAAATCTGAGGACTATTTGGCACAGCTGTATCTGTTCCTTGTGCCTGGTTCGAAGCACAGAATCTCTTCCATTTTCCAGCATAAGATTTTCTAGTACTAGGCCTTCTGGCTTCCAAAATGACATCCATCACAGCTTTGCTGAGAGGTGTGTTTTGTATGGCTACATTATTCGCCATGCTGCCAGGTTTAAAGTCTTGAGTTGGCTGTGCAGGATCTGATTGTTTTGCTGGGAGTGTAGATGCGGTACTTGAGGTAAGGTCCAAGCTGTGCATTGAGACAAGCTCCTTAATATTGGGTACCAGTGCTGGTGTGGCCAGTCTGGTGCAATCAGTATCATCTTTGGCTTCTCTTGTCTGACCTTTAGGAGCACCCTGGGGAGGAGAGGCAGAGGGGGAAAGGCGTATACTGATAGGTTTTTCCAGATGAAGGATAGGGCGTCCAATTTCCATGCTTGTCTGTGATAAATCCTTGTGCAGAATCTCTTTAATTGGTAGTTGTGAGGGGAGGCAAATAGATCTATGTCCAGGCATCCCCATTTCCTTGTTATCATGCTGAAGCCTTGTGGATCCAGCTGCCACTCATGGGGATCCATGAGGTTTCTGCTTAGTTCGTCTGCCAGAGTATTTTTCCTTCCTGGCAGGAATTGTGCCTGCAAATGTAAGTCAAAGCTGTGTCCCACAAAGTCAAGGCTAGTCTGCAAAGGGGGTAAGAATGTGTGCCCCCCTGCTTGTTTATATACCACATGACCGTGGTGTTGTCTGTCTTTATCAGTAGTTGTCCTGGATGAAGCAAGTCTTTGAAGGCTGTCAGGGCATTTTGAACAGCTAGCATCTCTTTTTGATTGATATGTAGATGCATTTGGTTTGAGGTCCATGTTCCCTGAATGCATCTTCCTGCCATGTGGGCCCATCAGGCGTAATCTGATGCATCCGTTGTTAGTGTCTGCCTGGCTGGGGGTAATATGAATGGCTGTCCCTTGTTTTGGTGACAAGCCTTTGCCCACCATCGAAACTCCTGTTTCAGGCAGGGAATGAGAGTAATTATAGTTTCCAGGCTGTGGCAATGTTGAGTCTAAACACTTTTTAGGTACCATTGAAGTTTCCTCATATGCAGTCTTGCATATGGAATGAGTAGAATGCAGGATGCCATGAAGCCCAAAACCTGCAGAATTTTTCTTGCAGATAACTGGGCCTTTGTTGCTAACATTTTGAAATAGGTAGTCAGATGCCTTTGTTTGTCTGGCGTGAGATAAGCCATCTGGGCAGTCGTATTTAAGCTTGCACCCAGGAATATTATCTCTTGAGAGAGTACTAGTTTTGATTTCTTTTCGCTGACTGTGTACCCTAGGCATGTTAGAAGTTTTTTCACAAACGCCAGATGCTGTAGAAGGATGTCTTTGTTTTCTGCTTGAATGAGACAGTCGTCCAAGTAAGGATATATTTGTATTTCTCTTAGTCTGCAGAATACAATTACTGGTGCCAGGCACTTTGTAAAGACCCTGGGTGCAGTAGATAAGCCAAAGGGCAGTGCAGAGAATTGGTAATGCATTGAGCCAGCCTTGAATTTGAGGTATCTTCTGCATATTTGTCTGATTGGGACATGCAGGTATGCCTCTTTTAGGTCTAAAGTTACAAGCCAAGCGTTCTTGCCCAGCATGGGCAGAAGTTGCTGCAAAGTCAACAGTTTGAATTTTGGAATATCCAGGAATGTGTTCAGAATCGATAGGTCCAGTACTGGCCTCCAGGCCTTGTCCTTTCTGGATACCAAGAACAGTCTTGAGTAAAATCCTTGTCCCCGCTCTTGCTCTGGCACTTGTAGAATGGCCCTCATGTCCATGAGGGATGAGACTTGTTTTTGTGCCTCTGCCCATTGATTTTTTGGCAGATCTGACCAGCCGTTTGCCTTTGTCAGGGTATGGAAATGGAACTTGTAGCCCTGTGACACGAAATTTAGTACCCACTTGTCCTGGGTTATAATGTGCCAATTTTGAGAAAAAAGTGCTAATTTTCCCCCAAGGGTGCTGCCAGAAAATAAGTGCTTGGTGCAGGCAGGGGGAAGTCATTGGGACTGTTTCCTGTAAGGTTGTGATTTGTCTTCTACACTTTTGGAGGTAGAAGCACCCCATTGCTTTGACCTGTATGAACCTTGTGCCTGGGATCTGCCTCTAGGGTGTCTTGGTCTGCCCCTTTGAGGTCTGTCTGACACAGGAAAGGACCAATTCTTAGTTGGCCAGTGCCTACTAAACCTAGGCGGCTGTACTTGTAAGAAATCTTTGACCGTTTGCATAGATTTAGCCTTGTCCTCCATTTTCTTTAACACCTCTTCTGCCTTAACACCAAACAAAGTATCATGATGTAAAGGTGCATCTAATAATTTAACTTTAACATGATCAGGCAGATTTTGTTTCTTTAACCAAGCATGCCTTCTAATTACAGAACCTGTAACTGCAGCCCTGCAGGAGGCCACTAAAGAATCAAAATCACATTGCAAAGTATGCTTTCCAACTTGTTCAGCTGCATGCAATATATCCTGCATTTCCTTGTTTTCTGCACATTTAGAGTTTAACAACATTTTCTGTTTAAGCAATGCCATAACATGCTGCTGATATTTGAGCATATGAAACTGACAGTTTAAGGCCCTTATAGTCAAGGTAGCAGATGTGTAAACCTTTTTTCCCCATCTATCCAGTGCCCTAAAATCCCTGTCAGAAGGGGTAGGGTTTTTTGCAGCGGAAGCCTTAACTACCTTGGGACCCTGAGAAATAGTTTCTGGGTCTGCAGCAGGGTTTTTAAAAAGGAATTTATGTGAGTCAGGAACCCTGTAATATCTGTCAGGCTTAACAGGAGCTGGAGGCAAGGAGTCAGGGGTAAGGCTAGACTCCGAAAACACATCATCTACAATGTCTAACACAGGAGGGGATGGCTAGTGGCTTATGCTGAGGTAGTAACAAGAAATCCCTGAGCCTCTTTTTAGATTCTGAAAAATCTTGGCTCTCCCAGTGGAAATGCTCCCTCATGGTATGTAAGATTTCCCCAAAGGAATAGTCCTCAGGAGGAGAAGCTGAAGGAATGGATTCTTCAGCATCAGAGTCCTCATAGGGGGGAAAAGAAAATTCCAGATCAGAAGAGGAATCAGAAGAAATGGAAACCTGATCTGAAGATTCATAGTCAGTCTCTTGCCTAGGCCTCTTATCAGGAGGGGGGTGGGAACCCCTGATCAAGGTAATCAAGTCTTCGGCCATTTTGAGCATCTGTTTTTTGGGCATGGAGGCCTGTCCACGTGGCTCTTGAGTTTGCTTCTTTGCCTTTGAAGGAGCTTTAGTCTTTGCCTTTGAAGTCGGTTTAATGTATAAATGTTTGGGTCTGAATACACCCTCAGAAGCCGGTGCCTGCTCAGCGGCTCCAGACCCATCTGAAGGATTAGTGTCTGAGGCTTCAATACCCTGAGTTTCCAGCGGCATGGCCAACTCCACATGGGAGTCGGTAGCGGCCTGCAACTCTAAAGTAGCGGTCGTCAAGGGCTGCGAAAGCACCTCACTGAGAACCGGTGAACCGGCGACTGGTTTAGGAGAAGCTTCGTCATCGGTTTTGGGCCTCGGGTGCCTTTCTTTTTCTTTTTTTTTTTGCATTTTTTGTGAACTCCGGTAGTCGGATGGCTTTCTGACAACATTATTGGATAATTAAACCTGTGTCCAAAGTAGTTCAAAGCAAAATCATAGCGACACTTAATAGTGCGTTGGTTAAATCTAGCACAAAACCGACAACCCAGAAAGTTATGATCAAGGCTTAGGCAAGGAATATAGTAAGAATGAAAGTCCTTATGAAGTATTTTCTTCCCACAAGAAATACAATTATTAACTTTTTCTGACATCGGTTCTGGAGCAAGAAAAAAGTTTCCCCAACGGGGTACTTAAGCTTTATAGAAGACTTCGGATCTGAAATTCGAACTCGAAAATCTCAGGAGTTGGCCGACCGACCGGCACTTGCGAACTGCTTCTGCTTCAGGCACCACGCGGCAAGAAAGACTAAAGGAAATGGCGTCGGCTGCTTCTTTTATACCCCTGACGACCTGACTTCAGGGAAGGGGCGACGACAGCCAACGCAGGACCCAAGACTTTGGAATTCAGGCCGAATGAGGGCAACCTGCCAGCAGGATTACCCAAATGTAATGACTGCAACAGTGAAACACAAAGAACATCATGTAAAATGAAAGATCACCTGTTAAATGCAAACAAGCAAATGTTCGCTGATAACTAAATTCTTAACAGATCAAAGACATTCATACTGTATGAAAAGACATTGCCATTTACCTTTAGCATATTTCCCAAAAGCATAGATGCACACAACTTATAAGCACTGATATTTTCTAACATGTAGTTTATTTTCATGAAAAACAAATACTTTTACCTATTTTGTGAAGCTAAGGTGTCCAAATGTTTTCTGTGCATGACTTGTACAGTATTCTTTATACACTTTTATGCTGCATTTCAGACATGAATAAAAAGAGTCTGTTTGGTATACTCACTCAGCTGGTTATCAAATAAACAAACTTATAAAGGCAGTAAACAATGATGAAGACTTTACAACATTACTGGTTCCAGTGATGAGTGGCATTGCTGGATAACTCATAACTATAGCAGATAAGCACATTACAAGAAGCAAAAAGCAATACAAAGCAGAAGCTGGTCTTGATTTGTTATCTGATAACTACAAAGGTACTCTGTAGGTCTGGAGGAGGAGCTTGTGCCTACTTATTCCCACATCTACATCAACCTGTTCATAACCTGGCTACTGCAGATGCACTAACAGGAAGCCTGGGAGTTACTGTATAAAATCACTCTTTTAGATGGGAAAATATCTTGTATGCCTTCTTTAGAACAAGGGCTAAGGGAGCAGCAGTCTTCCACTTGTTCCTTCATCAAGGCAAAAAAGGGCCAGAATTGTATGGGTCAGTTGGGTGCAGGAATGGGCATCCCACAAAAAATGCTGCAAGTTTTTTTTTATTATTGGGAGAGTGGGACTGCTTTAGAACATTGCTTTGCAAACAATTAAATCAACTAAGCATATATATATATATATATATATATATATATATATATATATATATATATATATATTTGTGGGGCTCTGGCCATGAGGATAACTTATGCTATCCAGATGAAAAAAAGTTCTAAGCAGGTCAGAATGATACAAATGCAGTACACAGTCAGATACACAGACAATGATACTGGAGGTAATCAGAAGCAGGTCTTGGCATAGAGAACATGCATATTTAGGAGCATATGAAAAAGTCAGTCCGAATGTCTGGCTAGTATTGAAGCTAATGCAGGACAAAAAGAAAATGTTGATTGTACAATGAGAAATTCAAGAAAGTGTATTCAGAATTCTGTGTTAAACACTGTACTGCAACAAAATGAAATAAAATTTTGTGTGATTAGCACTTCATTACAAACACAGATTCAACCTGTTATTTTTGTATTTGAATAGTATACCCCTACTAGGCATATGTATACTTAACTTACTTGTTTTCTACCTACAATCACAGTACTGCTATTCTTTGTGTCCAATCCAGACTACATGTTTGTATCAGTGAAATGTACATGTATTTTCATTATGTATTTGTATCTGAGACTGAATCAATATTTGTCTCTGTACGTTGTATATTTATCTTACAGTTATTTATAAATGTGGAGCTTTTTTCCCTGGGCCTCCATTGAAAAAGGACATTTTGTCCAGTTGGAATTTCCTTGTAAACATATGTAAAATAAATAAAGTCAAAGAGTTCAAAGGTTACAGATTCTGCAGCAAATAGAAATGAAATTCTGAAAAAGTATACAGATTTCTTTGAAGGTCTGATATGCTTAGAGGCTGAACAACACAAAGACATTTCCTGAAGTAGTTCAGTGATTTTTGTATTCAGAGTACTTATGCACCTAAGGCTAAACATGAGCAAGAATGCATGTGAATGGAGTTAGTAGGGTAGCAGTCAAATATACAGAAGAGTATGATGGCAGTGGTCAAACAGGACAGTCAGAAATTAATTCATACTGATCCAGAAGACCTAAGTAAATGAATTAAGAGGGAACATTATTTCCAACTGCTACAGATATTACTGCTACTATGTCTAATGTTAGAATCATTCCAGTGCTAGATGCAAATCAGGGAATTTGTAACAGCAAGCTGGAAAAACCTATTTCCAAAACCTGTACACATCTGGTACTTTTTCTTGTAATTCTTGAAGATACCTTTTTTTGAATCTCACCACCAACAGAAGCATTCCAAGGAGCTGCAGCAAACAAGAGTGATGGGCTAGAACAAATTGTAATGCATGGAGTGTGGTGATTAATCTGTGATATCGGAAAAAGACAAATCAGTTAAGTAATGCTATAGCAGGACCAAGAGGTAAGCAAGCAGAAATGGCTGACAGGTTGTGCCTTGACTGAGGAGTATGCCAACCTAACTTTTAAGAGGTCACACAAAAAAGTCAGGGCAATGGGAGGGTCCTGTTTATGAGCATGACACTAAACAGAAAATCTTTTCCATTTAGCTATGTAAGACTTCCGGGTAGTAGGTGTCATTGTTTCCTAGATAGTCTGAAGCATGTCCTCAGAAAATTGATGTCTGAAAAGGATCAGAATCCTATCATCCAATAATTTCAGGTTGAGAGATGAGAAGTTCAGGTGAAGCATAATGCTCTTCTGTTGTGTAAGCAAGTCCACTTTGTGAGGTAGCTTGTGACAGTGACTCCTGTTAACTGGTAAAGGGGAAAATGCTGCTTTGCCCAAAAGGGAGTTACAAGTAGAATTTTTGGTTCATCTGGGAGAAGTGGAAGTGGAGTGAGAGCACAAAGGAACCTACCTCCCTTTCCAATGAAAGGACATGGCAGCCATTTGCCATGCTTAAGGACCAAGGTGTCTTGGAGCAGAAATTAATGAACTTTTGTTGTGGATGCAGGCAAATAAAGTCTATCTGTGGGATACCCCATTTGTGGTTTATGGCTAGGAAGACCTCCCTGTTCAACATCCATTCTCTTGATCTGCTCAGAAAATCCCCCGGACATTGTCCTATAAGGGGATATATATGGCTTGAAGGGGCAGGTTTGTTTTTGTGGCCTGGTTCCATGCCATAAGAGCTAACCTACATAGCTATTGTAATAAATTCCAAATGCTGCCAAATGGTGAAACCCAAAATGAAACCTTCTTTATTGACAAAAATACAGGCTTAAGTGTTTTCGGCCATAAAAATGGCCTTCATCAGAAACCCCCACAATCCATACAACAAAGACTTAAATACCCTCCTATATCAAAAAATGTTCATTTAACCAATTATTCTACTTCAGAAAAATAACATATCTTAAAACACTATTATAAGACACCTAAAAAACTGCAATTCTACTCGCATTCATTGTACTTTGCTTTCCTACGCAAAACTACTTTATAATTAACCCCACTGTTAAGACCAGGTTTGTTATAGGCATAGAGCAGAATCTGCCATTTGAGCTCTTTATACTCAAGCTCTCCTCTATCCCCACTGAATTCAATGGAAGCATGGTCTATTACTGAAAATAAAAAAAACTTTTGGCCCTTAGAACATTCTAATGTGTGCTTGAACAGTGCATTATTATAATCTCTCTTTTTTATCCCATAACAATGTTCATAAATTTTCCTTCTCAGTGGTCTGTTGGTTTTTCCTATGTAGAAAGAATTGCATGCTAGGCACTTCGCCATGTATACCACATATTCTGAATTACATGTAAACCTACCTGGCACTACAACAGTTCTATCATAAGTGCTTACTTTTACATAAGATCCCTCAGCTATGAATCTACACTCTTTACAATCTAAACACTTAAACATACCCTTAACTCTACTATTGTTTGGTTCATGCGTGTTTTCCAAAATCTCTTTGAAATTCCTGAAAACACTTAAGCCTGTATTTTTGTCAATAAAGAAGGTTTCATTTTGGGTTTCACCATTTGGCAGCATTTGGAATTTATTATAATAGCTATGTAGGTTAGCTCTTATGGCATGGAACCAGGCCACAAAAACAAACCTGCCCCTTCAAGCCATATATATCCCCTTACAGGACAATGTCCGGGGGATTTTCTGAGCAGATCAAAGGAATGGATATTGAACAGGGAGGTCTTCCTAGCCATAAACCACAAATGGGGTATCCCACAGATAGACTTTATTTGCCTGCATCCACAACAAAAGTTCATTCATTTCTGCTCCAAGACACCTTGGTCCTTAAGGTCCTTGGTCCTTCCTGATGACGCAGTTGAATTTTTTAATACTACCTTCCTGAACATCCTTAATTACCATACCCCCATAAGATTTTCCAGAACCAAAGCACAACCCTCCCCATGGCTACAGAAAACCACTAAGTCAGAAATGAAAAACAGGAATAAAACCTGGGAGCACTGGCGCAAAACCAAAACCCCCGCAGCTAGACAGAAATTCCTAGAACTACGCAATAGAGTCAAAAAGCTAATAAAATGGGACAAATTCCAATACTACCAGTCTGCCCTAGACTCCTCACAACACAGCCCCAAACAATTCTGGTCCTCCATAAACTCCATCCTCCACCCAGGTAAAGTCTGTACCCCTCCTCCTAACATCCCTCACTCCTCAGAAAATATTGCTACCTCATTCAACACACACTTCACCCAAACCAGACTATCACTAGCTAAACAACACAACCCCTCCTCCAACGCACACCTTCAACTAGTAATCTCCCCACTGCCTTCACTTTTTCTCCTGTACCTACCTCCAACATAAAAAAACTCTTAACTAAACTTAAACCCACCAAATTAGCAGCAGACAACCTCCCAAGTGAATACCTACAAATCGCAGCTGATGCGCTGGCCTACCCAGTATCCATCTTGATTAACCGATCTCTGTCAGAAAGTTACGTTCCCACATTGTGGAAAGTCTCACATATAATCCCCTCCACAAAGGCGGACCCTCTGCAGAACTAACCAATTACCGCCCCATAGCTATTCTCTCTCCACTCTCCAAAATACTAGAGAGATGCATACACTCTCAGGTCTCACACTACCTCCTTACTAACAACCTCCTTTCCAGTACTCAGCATGGTTTCCGACCAAACCATAGCACCACCACTGCCTTACTCTCCTTTACTAACACTATCCTTCAGCATAAAAACAATGGCTATCTCTCCTCTGCTACCTTCCTAGACCTATCTAAAGCATTTGACATGGTCCCAAACAAACAACTTATCTCTGTCGTCAATAACCTATCCTTCTCACAATCAGTCACCAACTGGTTTCAGAGTTACCTGTCTGACCGCCAACAATCCGTTGTATGGCAGGATGACATATCTCCCCAACTACCTGTCTCCATAGGGGTTCCCCAAGGATCCATCCTTGGACCCCTACTTTTCTCTGTTTACACCAATAATCTAGCCTCTGCCAGCAAACATGGCATACTCATCCAATACGCAGATGACTCGACCATCACCTGCTCAGCCCAGTCCCTACCCAAACTGCAAAACGTCACACAGGAAGCCTTTTCCTCTGTTGAAACATGGTTATCCGATGCCCAATTAATACTCAACCCAAACAAAACTAAACTACTCATCTTCCAACCCACCAAACATACTCAAAACAACTCTCACTTTAACATCACAGCAAAAGACAACACCACTATATACCCAATTGAACACACCAAATTGCTAGGAGTGGAAATAGACAATAAACTAAAATTTGACATTCACATATCCATGATCATAAAAAAAGTCCACAAAAAACTAGGAGCATTATACAGAAATAAACAATTTCTCACCAAAGCAGCAAAGATTTCAATAGCAAATTCCCACCTTATCTCCACCCTACTTTATGCCTCTCCAGTATATACCAACCTAAGGCAATGTGATCTAAACAAGCTAGAGACCTGCTACAACAAAATCGCCAAATTCGCCACAGGGGCATCCTACCGTAGTCACCACTGACTCTCACTTGCTGAACTGGGCTGGCTTGAACTCCCTCACCTCCTTCAGTGGTATCAACTCTCACTCGCCCACAAACTAGTAAACCATCCACTAAATGTCCCATCCCTCCAGAATCTACTCCAACCCTATCGCACCACCAGGCCACTAAGATCCAGCAACAAAAATCACTTGCAGATCACTAAAGCCAATAACTCTGCTGGTGAAGCACTATTCTCTTGTGCCATAGCCAAATTATGGAACTCACTCCCACCCACAATTACCTCTGTACCATCATGCATCAACTTTAAAACTTTATTAAAAGTGCACCTAAAAACATGCTGGTTATGCCCTTGCAACTCCCACTCTAATATCATCCACCCCATCCAACTACTACCTTTCTTTCCACTCCACTAACTACCTTGATGATAGCAAGCTCAGATGCTCATAAGCCTAGTACTTATTATACAGCAGGAACTTCTCATTATTACATTTGTTAATGCCTGTTATGTACTTCACAGATAAAGATTCTAGTTGTCTACTGATGTACTATGTTCTTCATCTGTAAATATGTTGTAAGTAATTTCTATGTTAAATTGTTAATCGCTATGTAATCCAATGTAACTACTGTCTGTTTATTTTAACTGTGGAGCTTTTCTCCCCGGGCCTCCGCTGAAAATGGACCCACGTCCAGTCGGACACTCCTGGTCAACAAATTTAAATAAATAAATAAATAAATTTCTAGCTCTTTTATTAATGTATGTAGGTACCTCTCCCACTGCAGTCTTAACTTCCTTGTTTGCTACTAAAATCCTCCAATTATTGTTAATAATACCTTTAATAGCTTCACTGTCCACTGTGAAGACTAAAGGCATAGCTACTTGCCAGTTCTTATCCTGCTTTCCCCTATCTTCTCCTTCCCTAATCTCTTTCCTTAAACTTTCTAATCCTAATAAGTTACTATCTTGCTTGGATATCCCGTTTTTGAACCTTTGATGTAATTCTCCCACAAATCCATCTATTTTGCTGACATCACTTCTGAGTCTTTATACCCTAATTAACTGTCCCTTCATTATATTATGTTTAACATACGTGGGGTGCATGCTGGTGTAATGAAGTAAACTGCTGCTGGCCACATTTTTGTAACTTATAAATGTACTTAATGTTTGTTGCCCTTGTTCCTTTATGATGTTTAAATCTAAATAACTAATCCTGAAAAAATTGTATTCCAATGAAAACTTCAAAAAACTTGTGCTCTCATTCATTTGCTCAACGAAATCATTTAAATTACCTTCTGAACCCCTCCACACAAAAAACAAATAATCAATAAATCTATAATAACATAAAAGATTCTTGTACCCTGCCATGTGGGACAAGAGATTGGTGTCATGCGGAAAGCTATGACTGGAGCCATACACTTGGTAAAAACCCTGTGGGCTGTAGAGAGTAAAAGTGAATGCAAAGGCCTCAAGAAATACCTCCAGTGCAAGAGGGAGAAGAGCAGGAGTGTCCTCCTCTTAAAGATTATGCCATCTTTTTTGCACATAAGAGATCTGTTTTGACTCACATTCAAAGTGTTTCATCACATTACAAATGGTATCCCCAAATGAATCTTTCTCAACAGGCGAATCTGGGAAAAGGGAATCTTCATCATCAGAGGCCTGGAGAATGGATCTAAGAAAAGGAGGCCAAAAAGTGCCTCTAAGAGTCTGGATCTGAGAAGAGGAGGCCAAGAAGTGCTTATGAGAGTCTGAATCCACCTCCTTATTGTCAGAAGATAATTACAAACGTCTCTTTTATGGTGCAGGACTAGGAGCAGACAGTAAAAACACTGGTGGCTTAAGTGGCATAAAGGCCTTAAACAGGCTCTTGGAAAAATCTATCCAATCCTTTTTCTTGGACGTCTGGGGAGAAGAAATATTTTTAGTCTTGTTTTTTTCTTTTTAGGCGTAATGTCCACTTTCACATGATGTGGAAATTTCGACCCCTGACATACCTCAATAAGAGATCCTGGTATTTCCTGACTAACATTTGCGGTATACCTTCGGGTCCTTTGGAGATAAAGACACAGGGTTCCCTCTTTTTTACCAGTATTGTAAACATCAGTAGTTTAGGATGTGCAAACCTCAGATGCCATATCAGCTTCTGTCATGGTCATTATAGCATCCATCTGAGAAGGCATCAAGTGTATAGCAGGTCCTGAGATCTCAGTGGGTACATCTAACTGGGCAGGCATAATGTGAGGCCTAGGCCTCAAATTTATTTGGTATAGGCAGGAGTGGAAGGGTTCACCATCTTAGCCTGGCAAGGAGCTGAAGGCATTGGATTTCCAAGCATGTATTAAGGGAAGAAAGTTGCATCTGTAAAGTTTTAGGAATGAAGGACTAGCAAATCATACAATTCTTACAATCATGCTATGCACCTAAACAAAAGAGGCACTAGGCGTGTAGATCCTTGTAGGGAATCTACTGACCACAATCACATTTTCCCCTCCTATTTGGCATCTAATAAGTAAAAAAACAGAAATACTAGTAAGAAAATCAAGGAAGGTTTCCCAATGGGGCATTTATCTGAACCACTGAAAGCCCATGATACCAACAGACAGACTGCTGCAGGGCCTTTGCTCGCACTGGTGGCTTTTGTACCCTTACCCCTGTGGGCTTAAGTCATATGTCGGATGAATGGCTCTATGGAAGACTGTGTTTTTGGAAGCCCGGCTGGATGTACAGGTTATTTGGTTAGACAACACAACACTTTGGAATACTGCAACAGTAATTTAAGGAAGGACATCTGATAATGTGATCCAGATACACAAAACATACGAAACCTCTGAAATCTGGATGAATAGGAATGTGATGAAAAGCATCTTTTAACTTAACTTAAATAACAAAGAAGGTAACAATGGCTAGCAAGCCAATCGCAGCAAGTCGTCATTTGTCAGAGGCAGGTCAGCTCGGACTCAGGTTTCAGTAGGGGTAGGTGGAGAACAGGTAGGGTCAGGATAGGTAGGAGGCTTAGGTGGGCTGGGCTGTCCAGGGGAAGGGTTGAAAAAGCTGGGAACAAAGCAAATCAGTCTTTTCAACCTCTACCTTGGCAGCGTGTCTGATCAGCTTATCTGTGGATTACTGGTTTGTGTTTGAACTATGTGGGTGATCCAAGGTAGGGGCCTTTTGTTTGTTTTTTAATTTAATCACAGGCTTTAGTGGCATTTATCTGTATGATCTGTACTATGTTTACTTAATAGTGTAGGAAGCATAGGGTATTTTGCATGCAAGCATTTTTTCAGCAGATAAGTGGGGGTAATGTTGTATTGATTTGGTGTGTTATAATTGTATTTTGTTTTGCAGGCCTGTATTTTGATGCTACAAGCAAGGGTAGGAATTAAGGTTGTACTTGTAAGGTATCAAGTGAAAATTAGAACACCATAAGGGTTTTGTAAGTACTTAACCAAGGATTAGCACTGACTGAAATAAAGCATAGTTAAAAAAGAGAAATAACTAGAGCAGCCCCTTGGAAGGCCTGGGGTTATACATGACACAGGAAGTGTTGTACAAGTTTAAAATTAAAAAAAAAAAGAAGAAAAATTATACACAGGGGGGTGATATGGTTGAGGCTTAGTTGCTAGCAGCTGAGGCCTACAGTTAGTCACATGGCAGGACCTGTGAGCTGAGGCCTGCAGTTAGCCACAGGGAAGGGCCTAGGAACTGAGACATGCAATTAGCCACATGACAGGGCCTTGGAAATGAGGCATGCAATTAGCCACATGGCAGGGCCTGGGAAATGAGGCCTACAGTTAGCCACATGGCAAGATCTGGAAACTGAAGCCTGCAGGTAGCCACTTGGGGCCAGGCCTGTGAAGTGAGGCCTATAGGTAGCCACATGGCAGGGCCTGGGGAGCTGAGGCTGGAAAGTAGCCACAAGGCAGAACATTTGGAGAGGATCAGAAATTGTTGAGGGCACTCAAGGGCAGTTTGCCTTAAACTATTTTATTTACATGGGACAACAATTTTGTATCAGAGAAAAGGCTAGCTATGTTATTGTTGATGTTTAAAGACACTTTAGTTTAAGAATATGTAGGCAGATTGCTTAAGTTATTATTTGATGTAATGGCTTTAGTTTGTGTAATTTTGTAACTCAAATCAGTTAGATTTTTGAAATGCCTGGAGATTAGGTTACAAACAGGCTAGAGGGTAAAATAAAATATGTACTTGAAGGTATCAGACTAGATTTAAATGACAGAATAGGTTTAAATTAATACTTTAAGTAGGGTTTACTATGGGATTAAGGCTCACTTAAGGCATGAAACAAAGGCACACATGCCTAAGTGTGGGCCTGGGGTTTAGGGATGAGATGCAAAAGGTTTTAGCAATAGCTGAAATTGTTTTTCTTAGCAATCTAGCAAACAATAGTGGTGACCTGCAATTAATTAGATGGCTGGGGTCAGTGAAGAATCACATGGCAAGGCTAGGGAGTTGGGGCCAGCTTGTATGCTTAATACAACATAAATCATGTTTGGTTCGCTAACTTGTTCTTAATGCAAATAAATCATGTCTGGTTTATTTCTTAGCAAATAAAATAAAATTAATAATAAAAAAAAATAATAATAGTACATAATTCAGCTGAGTGGGTCATTAAAGTTAATCTAGGTCTTATGGAATTTACAGCCATTTGCAGGTTGTAAATGAGTACATTGGGTAATTGTGGATAGAAAGGTTTGGCAAAAAGTGGAAACTCTTTTGTTCAGGACCACAAAGCCAGTGCTTACGTTTGATAACCCTGTAGATTTATTTGTTGTTTATTTTACTTGCTAACTAACACATTACTAAACCTTGGTGGAGTAAAGAGCAGTTGGTTGGCTGGGATTCTGTGGCTAAGTAGCAGAATATTGTAACCATTTCAATTTTAGTGGTGTTGCTTTTTTTAAGGAAGTAGACAAAGATGAAGGGCAGAAAGGTGGGGGAGGTAATGGGTCAGTGCACAGAATTTCTTCAGGAAAGGCTGAAATATTTCATATGAGGTCAAAGCTTTAAATTGTTGTAATATTTAGTTGGGTTTTAAGTTATCATTGCAAAGTGGCTTGGTGGAACAGAAAACATATTTAAAGCATTTACCTGTTTGAGAAAGAGGGATTATTTGTAAATGGGCAAAAAGTTTCATTTTAGCTGTTAATTCAAGCTAAGATCTTAACCCATGGCTGTAAATTTTGCAAGAGAAGAAAAACTAGGTTGTAATTGCTACAAGCAGAAGGTTTTTCTCATCCCCCACTTTCTGCAGTGTAATTAGGTTTTGAACACATCAGATAACGCTATGAACTTACAAAGGAAAGAGGGGGAAGTTTTATGGCATTCCACTTCTTGGGAGGAATGCTTTAAAGCCTTAGTAAAACCTTTGTAATTTTGGGACACTGTAAAGGCCCTTGAGTTGCAAAACTTCCTTACAGTCACTTTGTTAGCTCACATATTTTTGTAAGTTGATAAATGTGCAAAAAATGCATTGGGCTGGACATAAAATCCTACTACACGACATTACAAACTAAATACCAACACAACCCCCAAAAATTTTGGAAAAATGTAAACCAGCTACTAAAACCCACCACACCTGACACTAAAGTTCCCATCGAAACACAATTCAGCTCCCACTTTGTGAACTTCTATCCTTAGTATCACAGGACAGTTCCTTCCTCACTAGCCCACCAACACAAACAACACTAATAGAAGCTTTACCCTCTAAACAGTTTCCACCACTTCAATCAAAAGCATGCTCTCCAAACTTCAAACCTCATCAACAGCAGCTGACCTACTCCCCAGCTATTTCTTGAAACTCACAGCAGATGCTATTGCTATCCCAATCTCTACTCTCATAAACCGATCAATTGTTGAAAACTATGTGCCCAAACTCTGGAATATATCCTATGTTACACCCATACATAAAGGTGGGACCTCCACTGAACTTAACTACAGACCCATTGCTTTACTCTCCCCCCTGGCCAAAATCCTAGACAAATGCATCCATACCCAGATGCTAAAATATATCCTAGACAGCAACATCCTGTCACCTACTTAGCATGGTTTCAGACCTGCCCATAGTACCACTACAGCCCTCCTCTGCTTCACAGATGCAGTAAACAGTCTCAGAAATGAAGGCCTGCAGGTGTCAACTCTTTTTTTGGATATGTCCAAAGCATTTGATACAGTCTTGCACCAAATCCTGTTAAACAAACTAAACCAGCATCACCTATCAAATTCCACTCTTACCTGGTTCCAAAGCTACTTAACTGACAGGTACCAAGCTGTGAAATGGGAAAATTCTTTCTCTCCTCAGCTGCCCATAACTATAGGAGTCCCACAGGGTTCTATCTTAGGACCACTACTATTCACAATCTTCACAAATGACCTCCATACCTCCACACAGCATGCATCTATCATTTAGTATGCAGATGACACTACCTTAATCTGTGCTACACAAAACATTCCCACCCTCCTGCAAACAACTCAACTAGCATTCTCTGATGTTGAAAACTACCTAACCAAAGTCCAACTTATCCTCAATCCAAAGAAAACTCAGCTTATGATTATAACCAGTTCTAACAAAAACACTGATAACAGTCAATTCACTATCTACTCCACAAATGCTACTCCAATCGCTCCAGTGGCACAGGCTAAGCCATTGGGAATAACCATGAACTCCCACCTAAAATTTGATAGTCATCTCAACTTAAAAGTACATGCCAAACTGGGATCACTCTACCGTATCAAACCATTTTTTACCAACAACACAAGATCAGCCATTGCTCACTCCCAACTTCTATCCACCCTACTCTATGCATCTTTCATTCTGACTAATCCCAACAAAACTGAACTAAGCAAAATGGAAGCCTGCTATAACAGAATTGCCCGCTTTGCTGCAAATTGCTCATATAGAACTCATCACTGTACTGCTTTGAGACAGCTCCACTGGCTTGAACTGCCCAACCTCCTAACCTACAATCAGCTCTGCCTCTGTCATTCTATTACCTCCCCAATAAGTGTCCTACCCTCAAAAACCTAGTACAACATCACTCAGCCAAAAGGCCTCTTAGATCATCAAGCAAGCTACTACTAGAAGTCACCAACAGCTACAATAGCTTTGGAGATGCACTATATAGTAGTTCAGTGGCTAAAAAATGGAACTCTGTCCCCACTAGCATTCAAAACACATCATCCAAAGCCTCCTTTAAAGACCTCATCAAGCAACATCTCAAGCAAAGTTGGCAGCACCATTATTGCTCCCCAGGCTAGTGAAAGTGGATAAGGTACACATACTAAACCTAGAGTACCTGATTAAGATTGAAAACTATTCTCACAAACAATTGCTAATCTACAATGTATGTACTGTAACTGTGTACTATGTATGTATTCTACCTATGCTCCAAATTTCAGCTGTACACCACAAATCTATTAAGTACCTTTATTTTTAAATATTTTTTTGTTTGTTCTCTCCACTGTAACTGTTTATGTGCTGCATACCACTGTAAAAACATGTCTTTTGTAATTTGTGTGTATACTGATCATGTCTAAATGTATCTGTAATTTGTCTATGCGGAGCTTTTCTCCCAGGGCCTTTGCTGAAAAGGGGCCTTTTCGGCTCAGTCAGACACCCCCCAGTTAACAAATGTAAAATAAAAATAAATAAAATAAATGTGCAAATGCACAGTCTTGCCTTTAGATATCCACATCAGTTGGGTGTCAAGAATTCAGCAATACAAACAAAAAAAAGCTTAGTCCGGTAGAAAGAGGTAAATGATAATTTTGAGTACCACAGAATTACTTAGAAATCTGGAGGCATGTAAAGATGTTGTTAATAATAAAAATAAAATAAATAAAATAAAGTTAATAAAATATTATTAATAACACTCCAATCTGTTTAACAAAATAATACTCCAAAATAATATTAACACTGATGATGATGATGATCATAATAATTCATCTATGGTGATAACCAGAAGGTCCTCTGTCATTAGGTAGAGGTTGCAGCATTCCTTTCTACTTCTTGGTTTAAGAATTTTGGGCAAAACCAAATAAAGTTGTAAGCATTAATGAAATTCACTTAGAAAGTTGTTAGTGGACCACAGATGCTGTGACAGTGTGCATGTTCTGAGTATTTAAAAAAAAAAAACCTGAGAATTCACTTTGGGTGCTGGCTGTGGTAGTTTACATGGTGTTATTATGCAGTGTCATCATGCAGGCTATATAGTTTAGCTTGTTGTGTAGTAAATTGCTACTCAGTGACAGCGTGTTAAGACAGATTGTCAGCATCTTTGAATCATTTTGCATTATTCTGCAGATATCTATTTCGAGATATTCAGGAAGATGGGTCAGGGCTATATACACTTGGATGACCTTCCCTCACCTTTTTCTTAGCAACCAGATGTATAAATGTTGGCACAAAACAAAGTGGTTAAAACAAATAAATGACATTTCAGGTGTATGGTAGCAGATATGTAGTCAAGCAAACCCAAATGCTGCATCTGATATTAAAATACAAGGAGCAATTATATAAAAGTGCACGTGGGTGCGTGTGTACACACACATATATATATATGTGTGTGTGTGTGTGTGTGTGTGTGTGTGTGTGTGTGTACATGTGTATATATGTATATCTATATATGTGTGTGTGTGTATTTGTGTAGGTGTATGGATGTGTGTATATGTATGTGTGTGTACATATATATATATATATATATATATATATATATATATATATATGTGTGTGTGTGTGTGTGTGTGTGTGTGTGTGTATTTATGCATGTGTATAGATATATATGTGTGTGTGTGTGTGTGTGTGTGTGTACAAGTACGGAGGTGTATATATATATATATATATATATATATATATATATATATAGGTATATGTATGCATATGTTTACATGTATTATACATTTGCAATATATATGTATAAATATAGGTATGAATATGGTGTGGCTGTGTATAGTACATATGGGTGCCTAATATGTGTACATATATGTATGGATATTTCTGTATATGTATTTATATATGTACGCATATATTGTATAGCTTTGTGTTTATAAGTATGTATGTGTGTATGTACATACATATGTGTATATGTATGTATACTTAATTTCGGTAAGTTAACTCACCTAGCCATTACTGGAATCAACTGCAATGTAAATTTAGGCATCAGTGCGTGGCATCCGGAAGACAAACTGCGCGGTCAAGACATGTTTCATCTCTCAGCCCCCCCCAGAATAAACTTTTGCATGCCACATCCCCTTTTAGGGGTACACAGGACCAATAATTAGTGGGGCTGATGAACTTTGCATGCAGTGTGATCCCTGTGGGGCATTCATTTACGAGGCATTTGGCTGCTAAAGGGTCTGGGTGCACAAGGCCACACCACCGGATTAGGGCCTCACAGGGCATGAAGGAGGATTTAGGGTGGCTGCGTTTCTTATTAGATTACAATGGGACAGCAATTTGGCAGGAGAGAGACAACCAACTACTGCTTCAGTGTTTACAGATGCAGCAAGGGGAATTGGCTTTTGGGGTTATTTTCAAGATCAGTGGTTCAGTGCAGCATGGCTGACTCAACTGAAAAGTAGGTTTAAACATTTCGATTGCAGAGATGGAATTTTTCCCAGTAGTGGTTGCACTGGAAATATGGGGTGTGCAAATGAAAGATAGAGTGGGTTGGCTTTGCTCGGAGAGTGTGGGTTCTACTCCCACAGTATTGTTGATGGTGTACTGTATTGTACTTTGGTTCAACGTGGCATGGCCAACTCATGTGAAAAATAAGTTATGCATTTCAATTACTGAAATGGAATTTTTATCAGCAGTGGTTGCATTGGAAATATGGGGTGTGCAAATGAAAGACAGAGTAGTTTGGCTTCGCTCTGACAACAAAAGCATAGCACACATAATCAGCTGGGGGAAGGGAGTGGTAGGCAGGATGATGAGATATTTTACTTTTAAGTGTTTAACATTAAATATCACAGTGAAAGCACAACACATTCCAGGCATCGATAACTCATTGACAGATTCCCTTTCTCGTTTGCAGTGGTTTTGTTTCCGGTTGTTGGCTCCAAATGCAAATCCTTCTCCAGTTCGAGTGGCAGATCATTTATGGGCTTTATGGGCAAATGAGAATGGTGGCTAATGTGTAATGCCTTCAGTAAAAAGACAAGGGTAAGGTACAATAAATGCATACAGCAATTCTTGCAGACCAGATTATCGAGAGGCTGGGAACAAGTATGGCCAATTCCACCTTACCAAGTCAGGGGCTTACATTTTGGTAATGAAAAAAAGAGGTTGGACTTTTGAAAGGGCAAGAAGCACATTGGCAGCTCTGAATTGGTTTCATCAGGCCTTGGGTCTGAAGGATTTAGCTAACACATTTCAGGTACGAACAATGTTTGAGGGCTGGGGGAAACAAACACCCAAGAGGCTTGATAAGAGGTACCCCACAGGTCCAGCGGTGTTACGTAAGCTGTGGCTTGCAATTTCAAATGTTTGTTCTTCTTCTTATGAGGTAGCATTATTTAGGGCTGTCTTTCTGCTGTCTTTTTGTGGGGCATTTAGATGGTCTGAAATTATTCAACCAAACAAGAAGAAAGGTCAACGGACAGTTTTACCAGTCGCACATGTACATTTGCTGGGGGAGGACACTTGGGTTTATGTGGCTAAATCCAAAATGGATCAAGAAGGCAAAGGTCAGTGGGTAAGAATGGTTATCCCAAAGGATTTGGTATGGGACTTGACTAAAGTGCTACTAGAGTACCGCAACTATAGGGGTAGGTCAGATGGTCCATTCTTTTGTCATCAGCAAGGTGAACCTCCGACACAGTATCAGGTGAGAGCAGTTTTAAAGGAAGCAATCAAGTTGAGTGGCCTAGACTCAGATAAATATACATTACATTCCTTTCAAATAGGTGCAGCCTCATTTGCACATGCAATGGGAGCTTCACAGGCCTACATTATGAAGATGGGCAGGTGGCAGTCCAATGCTTACAAAGGCTATGTAAGGTGTAAATGGCAAAGCTGTTATGATATGGGTATGTTGAATCAGAAGGGCCGGATATCGATCTTGTCCTTTATATTTCAGCTCTCACATCCTTGGATCAGAAATACATCTGGACAGTGGGCCATTCTTTCATTCGGAAACTCCATCGCTTTGTCCAGGGCAGGCGGGGCTTCTCCTTTCAAGGAGGAAACCGAGCTTCTTGCAAAGCAATTTGGTTTGGTGTTTCAGGAATGCGGTGGCACCATCTCAGGGCACTACTACAGTAAGCTGCAAGAAGCGATAAATCTCCTACTGCCATTTTATTGCACCTAGGGGGTAATGATATTTGTCAACATCCAATAAAAGAGCTAATTGGTTTGATGGTACAAGAGGTATATTGCATGCATGAATGCTGGCCACAAGCTATTATCTGCTGGTCAGAAGTGGGACAGAGAAATAAATGGAGGGTGGCTAGGTCCATTAAAGCTGTGGAGAGAATGAGAAGGAGAATTAATAATTCTATGGATAAGGTGTTAAGGGACATTAATGGGTTGTACATTCCTCACCCTGGCATTCAGGTCTGGTGGCCAGACAGATATGATGCGGATGGGGTTCATTTACCTGAAGAAGGTTTGGGGATTTTTTGTACGGAATTGCAAGCTGGTTTAGCTTTGAAGGGCATTCACTTAGGATAGGTTGAGATGTGCTGGAAGAAAGGAGGAATATTCCTCCCTTCTGTGGCGGAAGACAGGAAAGGTATGGGAGGCCAAGGTAATTGGGGGGGGGTCACAGGAACCTTCAGCTGGACCTTCCACAGGCCAGACAACCCCAAGGGATTGTTGCCAGGGGACTTACCAGCCTGGCAATGGCTCCTTGGCAGATTGTAAGGCGGCCCAGAGGAATTGTGAAATTAAAAAGCTGTTATGATATGGGTATGTTGAATCAGAAGGGTCGGATATCGATGTACTGTCTGTTGTCCTGTAGGTTTAGGGGAATGCTATGAAAGAAATAAAATGGCCTCCCTGACATTCCTGATTTGCGCACATCACATAATAATTGGCTTCTATTTGAGTAAACGGCAATAAACACATGGTTGCAGCCATTTAATCCATCTGAGGTCTCTGTTTTATTGAATATGCAGCTTGTGGCAACCCTGATTTGTAAAGCATGCAACTTCGATACATTTATTGTCAACGGTGCCAGGGAACGATAATGTTCTGAGCCAGTTTTTGGATATGGCTCAAAGGTTGATATGGATCATTAAATGAACTATGAACACTATTTGATATGGAGCATTAAATTAATTGAACACTATGTTAAATGTTTTCTAAATGATCATTCTGTTGGCATCAATGGCAAGATAAGACATTGGTTCACTAAACTTTATTAAAAGCAGGTAGAGCTGTACCAATCTCAGACAAAAGGTTGTGAACTGAAAGCATTTGAACTTTGATACTACCACAAATTGATTCAGAGATGAAAGGACCAGAACTGGTCTCCAGGAATTTTCTTTCTTTGGCACTAAAAACTATCTTGAATAAAATCCTTTTCCCAACTGAGAAGGAGGAACCATTTCTATTACCCCATAAACAGCATGTGATTCAGGACAGGAGGGAGGAGAAGGGTTTGGTGAATGAGGAAGACTCCCCTAGAAAGGAGGAATTTCGTCCCACTGCCATCTGTACCCTAGCAACTCATATGTCTGAAACAATCTGTTGCCAATGACAGAAATGGAGATTCAGACTTTCTGAAAAGGTGAGTGAGTGTCAGGATGGGGAGGGGAGTTCCCTTAAACAGTCATTCTGTTTTATTTGACTGTCCTTTGTTTTGAAGGGTTCTAGATTTATTTCTGAACCTCCTTGCCATTGCTTTTTAAACATCTTCTTACCAGCATTCTGCTCAGACTGTTTATTTTGTTTCTTGCTAAAATAGGATGAGCCAGCAGAAAATCCCTTGGAAAATTCAGAGAATGAGGGCTGAAAAATATCAGCTTCACAGTCACCTTACATCTATCAACACTTTTTGCTAACCTCTGCAGTAGATGGTCAAAAACCTAAATCTATCCAAAAAAGAATTCAAAAATGTTCATATTGATCACTGCTGCAATAGCCATAGCTATATGAGGTCATAGCCTATCAAAGGATATAACAGCTGGCCAGCTTCCAAAGCTTCAGGGCACCTTCCACACACTGAAAAGTGCCTAGTAGCTCAAGATAAGCTAACTAAAAAGACATGTTTGGGTGTGAATCCCTTCAAGGGATTTACTTCCACCAAGCAGTATGCTCCTCTGAGGTTTTTGAGGATTGTCAGTTGGATTGTGCTTTCCTTAGCTAGGCAGATAAGCTCCCCTTAGGGAAAAAAAAAACTTCCATTTTCTTATTTTTTACTGATATTTTAATACCTTCTTCTTCAAGAAAGTTATTTTAAAGCTAGGAGTGTTGTGTTTTAACTGATTGTCTCAAGACTGTAATGTACTTTTAAATGGAACACTTATTTCTGTCAGTTTAATAGTAGTGTTAGTTAGCTGATAAGCTATTTTCTGTGGAGAAATTGCATTCATTTTAAGGTTTGGGGTCTGACATAGTGTTTGAAAGTGCTTTTACCTGTTTTTTTCCTTAGACATCAGTTTTCTGAGGATGTGCAGCAGGTAATAATGGAGGCGAAAAAGCCTGTGACTAGAAAATCATATATTAGCAAATGGAAAAGGTTTTCTAGTTGATGCCAACAACATAACCAGATCCCGCTCAGGGCTAGCTGTTCTCTGCTTTTACCTTTGTGTGAGTTATTTCAACAACATAACCAGATCCCGCTCAGGGCTAGCTGTTCTCTGCTTTTACCTTTGTTTGAGTTATTATCCTATGGCCTTTTCTTATTCCTCTGTTGAGGCTCATTTATCGGCCATGGATCCTCCTCTGTCAAGGCAGCAAGTAAACTGGTGGCTCCTCTTTGGGGTCTAAATATTGTGTTAGAGGAACTAACACTTGTGCCATTTGAACCAGCTAATCTGGCTGAATTGAGATTCTCAGCATGAAAAGCAGTTTTATTGAGTGCTCTGACCTCTGCAAGAAGGGTATCTGAGTTGCAAGCTCTTACGGTCAGTCAATCCTGCCTTATACTTCACAAGGACAGGGTTTATTTGAGAACTAATCCTTTTTTTTTGCCTAAAATGGTATTCCAGTTTACTTAGTCAAACTATCAATCTCCCCATTTTTTCCCTCAACCTAAAAATGAGGAAGAAAGTTTATTCCATACCTTAGATGTCCACAGACAACTCAGGTACTCTCATTACAGAACTAAATCTTTCAGATCATCAGATCAACAGTAAATTTCTTGTGAAGGTAAGAAGGCACGACTGGTGTCAAAACAAACTATTTCCAAATGGCTGTCTATGGCTATTACCTTTTGTTATAGTCACCATGACAAATCTATTACAAGCAAGGTTAAGGACACTCCACAAGGACCTTACCTTCTTCAATGGCTTTTCATCAAGTACTGGATTCAAGAAGTATTCTAGAAGCTGCTACTTGGTCCTCTATAGATACTTTTAAAAGCAGTGTAAGCTGGATTCCTTCTTCTAGGTCTAGAACATGCTTTGCTAGGACCATTCTCCAGGGGCTCCTAGACCCTTCTCCTTCCAGCTCCCAAATAAATTTAGCTAGGTAGTCTACCATATATAGCTAAGGCTCCTGCAGCAGTGATCAGTATGAAGAACACAGTAAAGTTGTGCAAGTTGAACTTACTATAACAGTAGATGTTCAAATGATCATTGCTGCAGTAGTCACTCCCTCCCTCCCTCCCTCCATCCCCCTTGTTTTTTGGTGCATTTTTTATGCCAGGATGTGGACATTTATTTTTTAGTTATTCTTAGCCCTGTCCTTTCAGGGCTCAGCCTCCCTCTCTCTTTTGGCAGGAAAGTTCTGAAGGGCTTCACACCCAAACTTGTCATTTAGTCAGCTTTGCTTGAACTGCTTGACAGTTTGGGTGCATGGAAGGTGCCCTGAGTCTTTGGAAGCTGGACGGCTATTACATCCTTGGCAGGATAAAACCTCATATAACTAAGGTTATTGCAGCAGTGATTGTTCAAAAAGCTGCTGTTATGGTAAGTTCAACTTGCACAGCGTAACTTTTCATTTCTGACATCTTGGGGGGTTCTGACAATACAGCCAGGAAAACCTCCTCAAAATAGTACCAGGGGGCACAGCACTGAAAGCAGTACCTGAAGAGTCATAAACACACTTCAAACACTGAGTAATTACTTGAGGAAATAGGAAAATATTATTTGATTATACAAAACAGATTTTTCTCCAAGATCATAGAAGGAAACTGCAGCCAAAACATTCATTATACGTTTACACTTAGTTATAATAAACTAACATATGAACTTGACAATTCAGAATTCTAAATATCAAGGTGGCAGAAGCATCGACCCCCCCCAAATGTACCGACAGCTTTTCAATCCTTGTCAGAAGAAGAATTAGAATTAACAAAACACTTGTCAGCAGCTGGAATAACTAAAGCTATAGCGGCTGGGTCAGGTCAGGGATGAATGTACAAAACCTCTAAAGAGTGAGGAACATTGTATATTCTATCTGCTTTCTTAGGTGCAGCACTTTTCTACAAGGACAGGGAAAACCACAGGCTGTGAAAAACACATCCTCCAGTGCTGACAGCACTGGGGGATTGTAGCAGCAATTCACAGTATTTTCTGAGGGACTGGGAAGCTTCAGGGCTCTCCCACTGAAAACAATGGCACATTCTGGAAATAGTCTGATAGAAAGTTAATCTCTCAAAGGGATATTCAGAAAACATCCTCACCACAGAATCTGAATCATAAAACTAAGTAGAAAAATCTGTTCTATCCCTTCACATTACCCGTAAAGATTCATCATCTTGAAACTCTTCAAGAAAAGAGGAATCCCTTTTTCTTTTACCAAAAACCACATTAAAAAAGAGTTAATTAGTCTGTGAGTCAAGACCAAAAAATTACTCCCGTCAAGAGAAAATGACACAAGAGAAGTTAAATGTTTAGATTTCTGACTTTTTTGACAAGCAAGTTGGGGCTAACAGGCCTAGTATTGCCAGCCACAGCTTCCCCAGGGATGGGTACAACATTTTGGCTAAACAAGGGAACATTCCCTGCACATTCTACTGTGATCAACAAGAGTGGCTCTCTCGCTTGCCCACTGGGAATCCCAACATCCACAGAGGATGCGTCTAACCCCCCCCAAGTCCATGGTAGCTGTATGGCCAACACTAGAGGGAGCAAAGGAAAACGACAAGTTGTCTGAAGAACCAGAAATGGCCACAGCAGAGTCACTCATCTGTAGCTTAGGCATCCTTGCAGCCTACTGTGGTGGTAAAGGCTAGAAGCATTAGTCAGTAAAGCAAGTAGTTAACAAAAGTCACTTTTTCCACCAAAAGCACAGAGAAAAACACTTCAAGCACTCAGAACCTAAAACTTGTAGGAACACCTGAAATAAGTGAAGCAAGAGAATGGATTACATTTTGAAGAGCTATTGGAGAAATAAACAATAATAAATGTCATGGAATTAAGATTGTAAAGAGCACACAGGACAGCATAGGACCCCAGCTCCGGAGGGCTCTCTCACTCATGCCCAGTTACAGTTTAATTTCAGATATATTTGTAGCGAAAAACGTTTCTTGGCAGAAGAAAGGAAACCTAGATACAAGATGACCATAGGGTAATAGGGAAAGGCAAGACTTTTTGCAGAAATTATTTTTTCTGCAGAAACAGGGAGAAGGGCACAACACATTTCTCCTGGTTACCAGACTTTGTAAGCAAAAGGAAGTGAGGTGGCAAATTATTTACCCTGCTCAACTAAAGATATTCTTCACAGGAGCACTAAGTATATATTCTATACTAGAAGAAACATTATTAGCCCTGCAGAATCCCATGGGCTGTCTGTGCACTGGAATAAGAGAGGGAATCGAGGATAAGTGAGGAGATTGGCTGGCTGAAGCACAGAGTGGCAAGTAATGTGAGTGCAAGAAGCTGGGGTCTCTTTCCACTCTTGCAAAACACTAAGGCAATGAAAGAAAATGAAGAGATCCTGAAGGTGTAAAAAGAAAAGTCTCTAGACATGGTACAAACTGAGAACCCAAAAAACTGCAGTGAAGGAGAGGTTGGACTCAGGCAAACATGGTGTAATATGTCAAAGCATGAGTATTCATGTGACAATTCACAGTGGCATGAAGGTGGAGAGTGCAATACCTTGTGCACTATACAGATTTTGGACTATGACTCGGGGGTGGGTTCAACAATGTTTGTTACATAAAGGTTTGTATAACCAGGGTTTATTAGTCATACACTCTTATTTTTTGTTAAGAAAAGTACAGTTGCACAAGTTCCAGTTACCTGTAACAGTAGAAGATTGCAGAACATACTCCCTTACTGACATATGGGTAGTAGTGCTCTGCTGCTCTGCTTCTGGCAGTCTGTCAAACCTCAGAATTCCTCCCACTGTCTGTCTGTAAGGGTGAAGGATCAATCACTTGGCAGGACTAGGACAGCCCTTCACAATGACAGACAGGACACTTTCTGTTTTCCAAGGTCCAATAAGAAGAGCAGACAGAAACGCATGCTTTTTCAAATACCTACCACTCCAAACCATATAACACACACACACACACACACACACACACACACACACACACACACACACACACACAAAAGGTTGCTGAACCAAAACACAACAGTAATTCCAACAATCAACTATATATACCCAACAAAAGGGGGATAGTAGGACAGTAATGCCAGTAAGGCAGTGTGTTCTATGAACATCTTACTGGTACAGGTAAGTGGAACTTAAGCAACTGTATTATGGTCAACAAACACACTGCCTCACTAGCATACGGGTAGATTCCCAAAGATAACCCAACCTGGGAAGAAGTGCAAGGATCCAGGAGCTCCTGAAGAGCAGTCCTCGGGAAGCCTGTTCTAGATCTAGAAAAAGCATCCAGTTTTTAGTGCTTCATAAAGGTAGGGACAGGGAATCAAGTTGCTGCCTCTAAAATACTTAAGAGTCCACTCCTTTCCAATATGCCACTGAACAGGAAAATGTGCTGGTAGAATGTGCCCTTACCTTACCTGGATTCACCTTGAATAGTAAGTGTAACAAAACACCAGAGGACAATCGACATGCAATGGATTGCTTAGAGACAGGTTGACCTTTCCTTCCCCAGAAAAGGAAATAAAAAGCCTTTAGACTTTCCTAAAGGAATTTGTTCTGCCAAGGTAGTACCTGAGCTGCATATGCAAATCAAAAGTATGAAGCATCTTCTCTCCCTTATTCTTGGGTTCTAGAAAAAACACAGGGAGATTAATAGACATTGTAAATTCTGACACCACGTTTGGCATGAAAGAAGTATTAGTAATACAATCCTATCCCTATGGAAAATTAGGTAAGGTTGTCCCACCATGAGAGCCTGCAGCTCAGAAACTCACATTGCAGATATCAGAGCAATAAGCAAAACAGTTTTTCATGTTAAGAACTTGACATCAGCATGAGCTGCTGGTTAAAAAGTGGTAAAGTCAAATTTTCAAGAAAATAATTTAGGTCCCACAATGGAGGAATTTGTGTGGGAGTCTCGTATATGCAATATGCCTTTCATGAATTGTTTTACTAGAGGAGGATCCATTCACAGGCAAGCAGAGACAGTGGTTAAATGCGCATTAATGGACACGTGCAATAAGCAATCCTGAAGTAGCTCACACAAAAATTTCAAGACTGGGGGTTATTAAACTCAACAGACCCTCTGTTTCCATTTAGGCAAAACTTAAAAAAATTCATCCATTGGTAAACATAAGGTTTTCTAGTAGCAAGTTTGCTGGCCTCCTTTAACACCTGCTGCACATCCTCATGAAACAAGTCCTTAAACAGAGTCAAGACTGAATCATCTAGACTGTGAATTGAAGTTTCTCCAAACTGTGGTGCACCAATGACCCCTGAGACTACGTAAGCAGATCCAGACTGTGAGGAAGTCTGTGGTAATTGCTCTACACCAATACCTTTAACAGGGAGAATCAAGATTGCCTGGGCCAATAGGGGGTCACCACAATGAACTTTCGCATTTCTCTTCAAGCTTTCAGAAGTACCATATGAATCAGTGGAAAGGGTGTAAAAGCATACAGGAACATTCCTGTCCAAGGACCTGAGAATGGAACTGTCCTTCAGATATAGCTGCAATGATGTCTGGAACAGAACTTCTGCACCTGTCTGTTTTGAAAGGAGATGAACAGATCTATTAGAGGCATTCCCCACATCTTGATTAGATACTGGAACACCACTGCCTTGAACTTCCACTCATAGATTCATAGGTATTTTACAAGGCTAATGACCATGATGGCCTCTTTAAGCCTAGTCATGAATTCCAAATCTCTGACAAGTTCTCGTACCCTTGATAAGTGTAAGCAGGGGCCTGGCAGATGAACCATTTACAGGCTGCCTGTAATCATTAGACACATAGGTGCCAAACCAGGGATGAATTTCCAGTTCCCCATCCAAATGCCAAAATTACATTTCAACTGGGTTAGGGAGGAACTTTGCTTCACAAGGATGGGGAGCCTGCTCCACAGAAGGGGTAGTCTCTGGGATATAAACCTGTCTCTCCAGCAGGTCCTATTTATATTACAGACAAGCTACATTTTTAGAACAGGTAATTCTGGTTTTGTTTGTTTTGCAGATATGCAGGAGGTCCATCAGGACAGGGTCTGACAATACCTTGTATACCAGGCATGAGGGTCCGTCTAGGATCTGCTTAATCCTTCTGCCATAATATTCTGCTCTGACACTATGTATGATGCCAGAACAGAGAACACTGTGAAGCCTACTCCCAAGCTATCACTGCTAGTCAGTACAAAGGGTAAGATCTCATACCCCCCTGTATATTGAGGTACCACCTCACCATGATGTTGTCCCTCACTACTAGAAGAGGACCCAAAGTGCAAGGGTCATAAAGAACTTTCAAGGTGTGAATCACTGCCACCATCTGCTTGGTATGGATGCACTTCTGTGTCTCCTTGGGCCCCCAATTGGTGTGCACATGCATCCCATTGACATAGCTCCCCATGCAAAGTCAGACTAATCTGTCTGGACAGGCTGTACTGACATTGGTTGGGGGGACGGAAGCTCTGGACTGATAATCAACTCTTCTCTTCAGAACTGTAACTCTTGCCTGATGAAGGGCAGCACGGGCAACTGGTCCAACAATTTCAGGTACACCAGTGAGTTTTTCTCATGTGAAGACAGAAAAGTGGTATCATGGTTATCACGGATGCCATCAGTCTAATAATTGTAAGGAATTCTCTCACTGAGGGGACATTCACCTTGGAGAACTCCAGAAACACAGTCTGGTATGACGGGACCTTGTCTTCGGGCAGAAATACTACTCTCTTGGAGTCGCTCAAGCTCCCAAAAAGATTAGCTTTTGCCAGGGTCTCAGGCATGACTTTAGGAGGTTCAACTTGAACCCGAGATGGAAGAGTAAAGTAGAAACCTTCTCTAGCGATTCCAAACACCTGGGTGCAGACTTTGCACAGATCAAAAGTCATCAAAGTATGGAGAAATGTGAATGCTCAGGGTCTGATTACCAGAACAAGGCATTTGATGAACACTTGTAATGCAGTGGTAGCCCACAGGGCAATACAGAAAACTGATGTGTTAACCAGACACAACAAATGTCAGATATCTCTTAAAGAAATGAGCAATGGGGATATGATGATAGGCATCATTCAGTTCCATGACCACCATGAAGCAGTTGTCTGGCAAAAGAGAAAGCACTGCCTGCAGGGTGAGCATCATGAAATTGGGGAGCTCGACAAACGTATTCCGAAAAGAAAGGTTCAACACTGGTCTTCACAACTGTTCTTTTTTGGATCCAAGAAAATTCTATAGTAGAAAGTTCTCATTCTTTCCAAAAGACAGTCTGCTTTTATAACCCCTGAATCCACCATTTGCTGGGGAAAAGGAGGGAATAAATTCTGGTCTGGTGGCTGAGGGGGAAACCCACCAAATGGAGGCGGGTGGTCTTTCCATTTCCATCTGTAACCCTGGCTAACAATGTTGCACCCATTGGTCAGAAACTACTGACAGCCAGGCTTGCCTTGTTGAAAGCTAACTTGATAGACTAGTCACCTGATGGGGGACTTCCTGAAGTCAGGTACAATGTTTTGGCATAGTCATAATTTGGGATGGAGGAAGGATATCCTTTTTAAGAAAGGAACCCTTCTTGTTTGGCTTGGTAGAGTTGACATCCTGCTGTTTCTTTTTACTGCCTTGGTTTTGTTTGGCTAGGAATTCTGTTTGTTAGGCTGCTGAAAGTTATCTTTGCTTAAGGGAAGAGAACTTGGGAATATGAAACATTTTCAAAACTCCTTTTAATTCTGTCTTCCCAGTGTTTTAAGGATCCGATTAGCTGCTGTAACAAACACGCAATCAGAATCAGAAGAAACATTCAAAATATAATTTTTTAACTCATCAAAAAAATTCTGGGATGGCAGCCAAGCATATCTCCTAAGGACCACAATGCTGTATTTCCAGAAATATCAACCACCTTCCAATGCACTTTTTAACACGTTTTGACATCTGAGAAACACTGGAGACAATATCCTTAACACAGACCTCTTGCTTTGCAGACAAATATTTATCAAACTCATCTAAACTGCACATGCATCTCAACACAAATTTCCACATAAAAGACTGGTTGTTAAACACTTTAAAAACTACCATGCTGGACTGTGTCAGCTTCTTTCCCTGAAATTCTAGCCACTTGCCTAGTTTATCTAAAGGGACTGGATGAAATGACAACAGTGCATGGTTCACAGACAAAAGGGTTTGGCAAAGGCCCGGCAAAGTCAATCATATATTAGGCAAAGCCACAAAAAAGAAAGGGGAACTATGAACTTTCATGAAGACATCCTCCAGTGCTCGAATTAATGGAGGAAAGTTATCAATGTCTGGGGCCTCATCCTTGAACAGATCATAAACTCTGTTAGTCTCTGGAGCAACCGAAGATAGCTTCCGGGTAAATGCATCTCTAAATCTAGTCAACACTTGGGGAAAAAGAAAACATCTATCTGGGTACCCATGCCTGGTCTTTATCAGAGGAACCTGACTGATGTGACAAAGACAGGTCAGAGTTCTAAGACACAGGATCTGCTTCAAAAAGAGGATCCTTAGCAGACTGACCAGTGGTAGAAGCACTGGCATTACTCATATCACATACTCAACTGCTTGAACAATGGATCTAGCTATAGTCACCATCGCAGGTGAAAAAACATCCAGAGACTGCTGTCCCACAACCTGAAGAATCTTCTGTCCTTTTTAGGTGTATCCTATACTAGTGGGAGAATCCCCTGGGGTAAAAAGTATTAATGGTGGCAACAGAATTTGCACACCTGACTTCCCCTGCACCTAAAGGGTTCGGTTCTCCCATATCTGCAGCAGGCAATGGTACAGTCCCAGAGAATGTCTCTGACCCTTGCATCGTACACAGTTGTGGTCCCAAGACCATACCAATGGACCTAGCGGTAACAAAGGTGAGTAGTCCAACAGCCTGCTTGAAGCTGAAGTAACTGCAGAGTCATAAGCCATAGACTGAGGCATACTTTCTGATTTATTCTTTAGGTTTTAAGGTGCAAATGGGGCAGATGCTGGTGGTGATGTGGTACATACATGAATCCATCAAGACAGGGGCAAAAAACTAGCTGGATCAATACCAAT
Source organism: Protopterus annectens (assembly GCF_019279795.1). Taxonomy (NCBI): domain Eukaryota; kingdom Metazoa; phylum Chordata; order Ceratodontiformes; family Protopteridae; genus Protopterus; species Protopterus annectens. Next base: position 420,619,726 of record NC_056737.1, on the reverse strand, counting down.
TACTGGTTGCACAGTCATCCCAGTACAAAATGGACAAAACCCCACAAAGTCCCCTCTAAACAGCAAACTGAAGTTATTTCTGTTGGGAAGCTATACAGAATAAGATATCACAAAAAAGACAGCATTGTCAGTAACTAAGCATAAAGTACAATAAACACATCACATATACCCTAATATAAATAAATAAAGGTTATTTTCAGCCTAACAAACAGAAATAGCCTCAGACCAGGAATTAAGTATAACATTAAGTAAAACTCCTGTCAGGAATGACATACAAACAAAATGGTGCCAAAATCGTGACTTAAATAAGAAATTTGTTTAAAATGTTTCAAATCCATCCAATCACATCAAATGATAAATTCAAACCTTAGGCAAGAGATTAAACAAATTTAAGAAAAAAATCCTGTGAGAAGTACTTCACAAACCAATTGGCACCCAAATCATGATTTAAACAATAAAATAATTTAAATTACTGTAAATGTGTTCTATGACCAAAAATGATTATAGCCCCAAAGAAAAAAAACTGTAAAAATATCATGTTTTCCTGACAAAACCTTCACAAGAAGCTTATAATGAATGGAAATAACAGCCTCAAATTACTGTAATGAAAGGAACTGCACTGATATGCAGTTAATGCAGAAAATCAGTTTAACATTCAAAAATAGCCATAATACACTTTAAAAGGGTTAAAACCTCCACAGGAAGTGAGTAAGAACTTATAATAACCAGTATAAGACTTATACTACAAGAAAAATCACACTAAAGATTAAATCAAAGTTTCACAAGAAAAAATAAGCAGATCAGCATAATATTCTATTTAAACACATAGAAAAAGGCATAGGGAGGACATAAAACCCAAAAGGAGTTTTTTTTTTTTGTTTTTCTTTTTCTTTTTTTTTTTTATCTGAACTGTGCAGCTCTCATCCAGAGAGAGAAGCAATATCCCAAGAGATCTTTCTCTGACTGTGGCACAAGAAAACTGAAAAGGTACTGTCGTGTGTGTGAAGGGCTGTCCTCATCCTGCTAGGTGATTGGTCCTTGGGTCTATATCACAGAGAAGAAGTGTTATAACTTCAAACACGTAATGTTCGAACCATTATGTTCAAAGTTATTAAACTTCGACTATGGATAAAAAAGAAAAATGGAAAACAAAATAAACTGTTTTAAACGGGGGCAAGCCCCCCTGCACCCCCCTGCTACTTAAATATACCAACTCCAAGATTGCACCCCATTGAACAAAATGGAAACCTCCACTTATGGAGATTTCCATTCAAATGCTCAAACTTTTACAAATTCGAACTTATGGTCTCGACCATATGAGTTTCGAAATTGTAAAAGTTCGACTACATGATAGGAACCCTTGGTCCTTCAACCTCACATGCAGGCAGTGGGAGAAGTTCTGAGCTTTGATAGACTGTTGGATATAAGCTATCCTTGCAATAAAGGGAATGTTCGGAGTAGAGGGAAAACAAAGGATCAAGTGGAAAGATAAGAAGTGTATTGGGAGTGCAGTGGAATATCAACTCTAACATTATGCAGCACCATAGTAAGGGCAGTTGACAAACAGGGGAGCACCATAAAAGTAGAGTTCTCTAAACTTGGAAAACAAGGTATTAAGACTGTAAATAGAAAACCACTGGGAGAAGGGGGAACGGTAGCAGTAGTGAAGAATGTGGGAAAATAATATCTATTAGAGAGGAGGGAGGTGCTACAAAGTACCTAAGAGACAGACAGAGTCAGGTTCAGAAATGAATAAGACAGAGAGAGAAATGAGGATGTTAATGTGGAAAGTCAGCATGAACAGGGACAAATGGTAGCAATTAGGGATGAAGGAAGAAATAAAGTATAAGGATAATAAATGTTGCCAAGATATTAATAAAGGAAAGCAAGGGTATTTGGATGGCTATATTAAAAGTTAATGGGTTAAATAATCTTATATAGAAAGATTGTATAATTCAGTTCATAAAGAAGGCAGAAGTGGATGTAGTAATCATTAGCGGAAACCCACCTGGGAAAGGAAGAGCATAAGAAGTTAAACAGAACAGGACATACAGCCTTAGGAGAGGCAATAGGTAAAGGGAAAAACAGAAGAGGAGTGGTGGTTATTGCTAAAAAGAGTATCCTACAGAAGTCAAAGAGGAAATAAGAGACAAGTCAGGATGTATGGCCAGAAAAAGCGGGTGAGTGCAAGGAGAAAAGATGACAGCGATGGCCCTTTACACATTATTCCTAAATCACAAATAAGGAAGATTATATCCTACTGACAAAATACTAGCACTGCCATGAAGGAGATAAGTCTAGTTCTTGGGGACTGGAATTGTATTACTGAGAAAGATCAGGTAAGAGGTGAGCTGAGAGCACAAAGAGTGTGGAAAAAGGAAGATTTTTGATAGTGTATTTACAAGCAATAGGATGGGTAGACTGCTAGAGTACAGGAGAGAGAGAGAAATACATTTTACTCTTACAGGCTTACTCTTACAGGCAGAGCAGTCTAGGAAATCTAAGCTAAATAAAAATAAAAACAGTAGTTATGCATGGACCATATATTGATGAGAGTAACAATTACAGTACAGAGCTAGGAGGGATTGGACAGACATTTGCTATCCTCAGGAAATGTAAAGTTAAAAGAAGCAATACGTGGAAAGCTTGCAATGAAATGGAGAAAAATAGGATGCATGTAGAAAGAAGATACAGAAGGAGGTGGTGGGATACATCAACAATAAAGGAAACTAATAAAAAAAAAAAGGAAAGAAAATTGGTGCAAAAACCTGTGACGTTGCAAAAGAAAGGAAAGATGAGGGAGACAGATAAGGATAGGGAGGGGGGAATTAAAATAATTCTGCAAGAAGTGGATAGGAGATTATATCTTATGGTAATACACATGCAGCAACTCTACTTTAGTGCAAGCTTTCAAACCCTTTGTACATTAGCAGTTAGGTACAGGCAACGGGAGGTGTTGAGGAGTATACTTAAGATAAAAATATTCCCAACAAGGCAGGAAGCAAGTAATCTAGATGGAATACTAAATGAGTTAGTTTAAACTCTACTATGAGGAATTGTTTAAGGAAGAAAATGGGCAGTTATAATCAGCAATTGAGGAGGATAATCGGAAGGATAATGTAGTCCCATGGGTAGGAGCAGACAGCAAGTGGGGAATGGAGAAGGTGATTATAGATGAAATAGAAAGGGTCAAAATGGCTATGAATAAGTCACTGGGGAATGGATGGTATTCCAAAAGAAATGAGATCAGAAGTCAAAAGTGTGGTCAAATGCTAAGGGTATGGGAGTAGTTATTTAATAGAATTTTGCAAGAGGTTAGTCCTCCCAAGCCCTGGAAAGAGGCAGTGATATCAGTGAACACTTTTTGTTACTTTTAGTACTTCCATAACAGGTAAACTACAAAAAATACAGTTGTGTAAATAAATGTACCAGAAAAGTAGATGTTTGAATGATCACTACTGCAGTAGTTTTAGCTATATGGGTTATATCCTGCCAAGTATACAACATCCAGCCTCTAAACTTTCAGGGCACATTCTACACATCCAAATAGTTAGCTCGGGCTAAGATGACTAAAGACACGTTTGGGCACCAAGTCCTTCAGAGCTTTAATGCCAACAAAGAAAGGGTGGCTGAGCCCTGAAAAGGGCAATGCTAGGAATAACAAAAAATAAGTATTCACACCCTGGAATCAAGCTTGCATTGCCTTGTAAACATATGCATACAGGACTAAGTTGCTGCTTCTCCAAAAAGCCATAGATGAAGCCAAGATCCTGGTAGAGTGGGATTTGACTCTCCCTGAGACAACCATTTGGATATAGACTGTCCCTTCTTACCTTGACAAGAAACGAACACCTGATCCAAAGACTTGAAATATTTAGTTCTGTCAAAATACCAGAGTTGTCTGTGGAAATCCAAGGTATGGAGTATCCTTTCTCCCTCATTTTTAGGTTCAGGAAAAAAATTGGAAGATGGACAGCTTAGTCAATGCAAACTTGGATACCATTTTAGGTATAAAAAATGAACAGTTCACAAAGAAACCCTGTCTGTACAGAAAATAATACAGAGTTGACTCGCCATAGGAGCTTGCAACTCAGATACTCTTCCTGCAGATTTCTAAGCAATCAGTAAAGCTGTTTTCCATGTTAAGAACCTCAAGTCAGCTAGATTAGCTGGTTCAAATGGAACAAAATTAAGATCATAAGGAAAGGCCACTGGTTTTCTGGGAGGCCTCTTATGTAATACCTCTTTATAAACTTTTTTGACATGAGAATGCATTGAAAGAGGAGGATTCATGGGCAGTTATGCTGAAATGGATGAAAATTGAACCTTGATGGAGGAGTAAAAAAGGCCATAGGTTAGTAACACATACAAATACTGCAAAACTAGAGAAACACTAGCCATGAATGGGTGCTGGTCATGTTGTTGGCACCAACTAGAAAATCTTTTCCATTTGCTAACATAAGATTTTCTACTAACAGGCTTTCTTGCCTCCATTAGTACCTGCAGCACATCCTCCGTAAACAGGTGTCTAAAGGGAATTAAAACCCCATCATCCAGGCAGTCAGTTGAAGTTCATTGGGGTCTGGATGTATCAAACACCACTGATCCTTTTGAGTAGATCCATTTTGTGAGGAAGCATGTGGCAATTGCACCTGGCCATTTCCAAAATAAGGGAGAATCACTGTTGCCTGGGCCAGAAGGGAGTCACCACAGTGATCTTGGGGGTGTCCTTCTGAATCTTTAGAAGTACCCTGGATACCAGTGGAAAGAGTAAAAAAAACATACAGTAACATTCCTGTCCAAGGAAAGGAAAAGTCATCTTTCCTCCATGCCTTCTAGCATGGAGTCCTGCAGCAGAATCTTGCCATCTGATTGTTCAAAGAGAAGGCAAATAGGTCCTACTTGAGGGTCTACTTGAGGAACTCCCCAGATAGATGAAATCTTGGAAGGCCCCAGATCTAGTTTTCATTCATGAGGGTCTACCCTTGTCCTGCTCAGCTTCTCGGTCATACAATTTTGCTCTGATGGTATGTAGGGTGCCTGTACAGTGAGATTATGCTGTGAAGCTATATCCCATGCTACAATGGCTAGTCTGCAAAATGGATAAGACCTGGTTCCACCTTGCTTTTTGATGTACCACATGACTGGTATAGTCTGTAACAACTTGAAGAGGTTCCATGGGCCAAATATGATTCAGAGTAGAGTGCCTTGAACAGGGAAAGCATCTGCTTTATATTTATGTGCTTGAATCTGTCCTTGGTGTCCCAGACACCTTGCACTTTACTCTCTCCTGAAACTGCTCTCCAAGCAAAGCTTGAGGCATATGTGGAGACTGACTACTTTGGAACAGGGAGGGAGAAAGGGAGACCTGGATTTAGGGATATTTGCAGTCTCCACCAAGTGATTTCTCTTCTAACAAACCCCAGCACCGTGATTTAAAAAGACGAAGGATGTTGGTGCTGGGAACAAAGACTTTATGAGTCATTGTATCTTTCTCATATGGAGTCTTGCCAGGATGCCATGAGACCCAAAATCCTGAGATATTCCCTTGCAGTGACCAAAGTCTGAGTGGAAAACCTTAGAAAGATCTAGATATAAATGTAGTTTTCCTGTGGAAGAAAAGTCTTTTAACTGAGGTGTCAATCTGACACCCCAGGAACACAATCCTGTATGAAGGGGTCAAAAAAGACTTTAGAATGTTCTCTTGGAATCCCAGCTTGTGTAAGAAATTGTTCACTCAAGTAAGAGATTCCTTTCACTTCAGATGACTTGCGTATCTTTGCAGAGTCTTTATCAAATTATGGAAAAACGTGGATACCTTGTAGTCTGCAATGAGCTACAACTAGAGATAGATACTTTGGACTACCTACTGCACCAAGAGTAAGAAAGATAACAGATAATGTAATCCAGACACACAAAACCTTAAGAAATTCCTAAATTCTGGATGAATAATGATATGATGAGCATTTTTTTAATCTAGTGTTACCAGGAAGCTTAAATGAGGAAGAAGAGGTAAGAGGTTGTGAAGTGACACCATTTTGAACTTCGGCAATATCACAAAAAGGTTTAGGAAAGAAAAAGATCCAGAACTGGTCTCCAATCATTTTCTTTTTTTGGCACTAAAAACATTCTTGAATAAAACACTTTTCCCAACCAGGGAAGGAGGAACTGATTCTATCATTCCCTGGGGCAGCATGCATTGAAGGACAGGGGGAAATAAAGGATTCTTGTCTGGTGGATGAGGAATTATCCTCTGGAAAGGAGGGTTTCCTCCCACTGCCATCTGTAACATTAATGAACGATCTTCAGAACCCATTTGTCTCAGGTATCTGTTGCCAAAAAAAAAAGTGAAATTCAGGCTTTCTGTAAGGGAAATGGACTGTCAGGATGGGAGTAGGGGACAAGGTCATGTGAAAAGTCGTTCTGACTTGTACTGTCCTTGGCTTTGGGGGGTTCCAGGATTCTTTTCTGAACTCCCCTGCCATTTCCACACTTCCCCCCCCCACACATAATAATCTTCCCATCCTGGTCAGAAAGAGTAGGATTGGAATTAACTAAATGATTAACAGCAACAGTATTAACATTAACTAAAGCTGTACCTGTTGGGTCAGGTTTGGGAAGCGTGCATAAATATGTAAAGGTCTGAAGAACTTTATACATTCTATCTTGCTTTTTAGGGGTAGCAGGCTGACTACCAGGAGAACTGCAGGGAGTGACACACATCCTCCAAAGCTGACAAAACTGCAGGAAATGGTGAATGTTCTGGAAATTCCTTCTGTAACAGCTCACAGTATTTTCTGAGAGACCTCAATGTCCTCCCACTGAATACAATGGCACATTCTAGAAATAGAGAAAGAGAAACTCCCCACCAAGAGAATCTGAAACTGAGCTCTCGTCTGAATCAGAAAACAGAGGATGAAATCTTGTGTCTACCCCTTCATCTTCCTGTCCAGACTCAGAATATTGAATCTCTTCAGAAAAACAGGTATCCTTCTTTCCTTTACTAGAAACCACTGTATAAGAATGATTACTAGCCTGAATTTAGCCCTGAGACAGATCCAGTAAAATACTCCTGTCAAAGGAAATTTGAGGAGTAGTAGATATGTGTTTAGTTTTTGGTTCATTTTTGACAGGAAAATAGGGCCAACAATGTTAATAACGTCAGCAGCAGTTTCCTTGGGGATGGGCACAGCATTCTGACCAAACAAGGACATCTTTCCTGTTCCTCTCCAAGCTCCAACAAGAGTGACTCTCCCTTGTCCACGGAGGAAACCCCAAAAGCCACAGAGAATGTCTCTAACCTCCAGTCCAAGGTGGCTGTAGGTGCTAACCAGAGGGATCCAGGACAAAAGGTAAGTAGTCTGAGGAACAAGCTATGGCCACAGCAGAGTCACCTACCTGCAGATGAGGCAAACTAGTAGCCTGCTGTGGTGACAAAGGCTGTTTGCTTAACTTTTTCTTTTTCTTGCTGGAAGAAGGCCTGACTGTGGGACTGGTAGCTTGTTCCATGGTCAAGCCAAAGATGGTGCCTCTTTCCCATGGAAAACAAGCAGTAAAATCCTGTAAAAAATGAAAGTCCTTAAAAGTCTTTTTTTAAATACAAAACACAGTAAAAAGCACTTTAAACACTTTGTCAGCCCCCCAAAAGTCAAAATAAACAATTCCTCTGCAGAAAAATATGGTTTACAATGACTTTAAACAACTTTTAAACTGACAGAAAAAATGTGTTATCATTTAAAGGGTCTATATTAAAAGCTCAAAGAGGTGTTACATTGAACGCCTCTTCAGCGACACGTAAACATCGACCGCACTAAACCACGAACATTCAAAACAACAATTTCTTTCCCTGGGAAAGAAATCGCTAGCACCAAAAACACACACACAATTTCAAACATTAAGTGGGGGGGATGTGCCCCCCCAACCCCCCCAACTAAATATACCAACTCCGAGATCGCACTACAGTGGGGTAAAGGGCAATGTCACAGCTCAGGCCAAGCTATTTTTTTTTCCCGGGGGGGGGGGGGGGTCGCTGACCTGAGCCTTCACTATTTTCGAATTTCAGTTTATATGTGTAGGTGAAATGGCATTCACTGTAATGCCGTTTTGCCGATCTAATATAGACCCCATTTAAAAGTACAGCTAAGTGTCACAACAGTCTGTTAAAGACAACCCCCTAACAAATATAACGGGAAAAAAAAGAAAGTACAATAAAAACAATTTTTACTGTGGAAGGTTTTTTTCACAAAGGGAACTTGTCTTCCTTGCAAAGGAGCAGCAGAAGCAGATGGCTTTTGGTCCTCAAATGTTCGCAGAGGAGTGCTCTCACAAAAACAGGAAAGCTCTGAACAGCTTGGCATCCAAACCTGTCTTTTTAGTCAGCTCAGGTTGAGCTAAAAGTATGGGAGAGTGGAGGCTGTCCTGCAGCTTTGGAAGCTGGCCAGCTATTACATCCTTGGCAGGATATAACCCCCATATAGCTAAAGCTACTGCAGAAGTGATCAATATTGATGATCATCAATTATCTAACACATCCACTGTGCCTTGGTAAATGCTTCCAACGATGATGTTTTAAATTTTAATTTCCTCTGAAACTTAACTGTACATGCTATGGGTAATTGTGCACATACTCTGCAATTTAACATTTTTTTATCATAACTACAGGCTGGTTAGTAGGAAATTTTTCTCCTAATCTCCATTCCCATAAATATCTGATTTTGACCTAATGAACTGACGGGTCCAAAACATTGCAACACAACTGAAAAGTCCCTCTTGAATGCTGCTATAGCTATATATCACAATGGTATTAGACTTCACTCATTCAGTTTCTGTCAATTCAGGAATTTGTGTGACTTCATTAATGACATGGCTATCATTCTGTTATGACCATGTTGTCGTTTATTAAATTCCTAGCATACCAGCCTTATTCTGAAAACACAAGGTAGATCTTTCAGGAAAGCCTCTAACAAATTCAGAATTCTTGAAATAGCACGCCAAATGATACTTTCATTTCACAATCAGATCAAGCAAACCTATTTCTTTGCAAAGCAATATCCTACACCACAATCAGAAGCATAGCTGGCTCAACCACCACCCTGTGCCAGTACCATGAACTGGCCACCTCCCTCAATTCTTCAAGTGAAGAGAGAGAGAGAAAAGTCTGCTCCTTCTACTCGCACAATAAACAGGTGGTCAGATATACAACACAGCACCCCAACCCTCCTGCCCCAGCCAATCAGGTCCTGTTTCTGCTCCCTGCTAACAACCACCTTCCTCTCATTATTTTAGCTAAAAAAATATTTACTACCCTGCATGGAGCAAAACAGCGTTCAGATTTTAGTTAAAAAAAAAAAAAAAAAAAAACTTCTGTCTTTTAAACTGTAGCAACCTACTTGCTAAAAATGTAGTTTATGTCTTGCATAGAGTGCCACAGAGCTCAGGTTTTACTTCAAAAACATCTTTTTTTAAACTGCAGCAAACCACAAACATAGCTTTACAGCACTCAGGATAGACCACAAATGCAATATAGGTTTTTAAAAGCTGGTATACATTAAAGAATGATCAAGATCAGCTGATCACCCCCCCCCCCAAAAAAAAAAAAAAAACTATGTTGTCCCCTTCATCCCACCCAAGCCATGCTGAGTACCATTGTAATGACTTTCTGCTGCTCAGCAAGATCTATTTTTCATTTTGGAATTGCTGCACTTAAAGCAAATATCATAAAACTCATTCTTATCTGACAAGAGCTCAACAAGCTGATAACTTCAGTTAATAATACAATTACTCTTTTTTACTAAATGTGGAGTGAACGGACAGAATTATCAGGTATTGCAGATGGCAGTCTGACCTGTAGATTTTATCTTCTGGCTAGTCTGCATTGTACTGTCCTCATGATCTATTGGTTGGCTGGACAGAGAGAAGATCCAGATCTCAGCTACTTTGGCAGCCACTTCCTTGAGGTTGCTGAACAAACTAAGCACCTGTCCCCCTTCTGTCGGGTGCTGCATAACCTAAATAATGGAAAGAAGAAATAACATTACAATGATGTTAAGGTTCCGTTCTTCTGAAAAAAAAAAGCTAAACTTACATTAAGCATACAAAACAATAATGTCCAGTTCTACTTTAAGTGCATTAATAAGTTCAATACAAAAGAAAGTTTAAAAGAATACAGAAGTTATTAGTAGACTCTCCATAAAGTTTGATGTTTGAATAACAGGACTGATATTTTAGGAACCAGTTTTGCAGTTGGAAGAGTGCCAAGGAAGTGCACCCTCACCTTCCAGCTATGTCTGAATGCTCACTGACGTGATACTACAGGAAAAATGAAGGTAGCCTAGTCATTCTCTAGACCAAGCATTAAGTACTAATACCCGAATGTAAATAATGTTCAAGTATCACTCTCTCGAATATCTTGGAAAGATGTTTCTCTGAAAAAAAAATGCATGTGTATCTACTAAATTGGAGGAGTGAGCCCAAACTCCATCAAGTCTTGCTGCTTTTCACAATGCATAGAATTCAGTCAGATGATGCTAATAAAGGCACTTTTATAGTTAGTTGATTTTTTTCTCTTCATAAACTAAATACATCAGTCAGCATATTAAATGTGTTTCTCTCATTGTAATTTTTGGGTAAACTATGTACATCCATGCAATGCAAAATTTTGCTTTGCTTGCTTGCTTACTTAAAGAGGTCAGTCAGCTGAACAAGCAGGTTTAAGAGGTCTCAAAAACTACCTCAGCCATAAAGAACTTTGCTTTAAGGATATGTCCATATGGGAATACGTATAGCTCACATCAAAGTAAAACTTTTCCCCCCAAAAGGTATTTTGGGTCTGATACAGAGATATGTTCAGAGGAAAATATTTTTTATTAACAAAATTTATATTGCAAGCAGGTGCTAATGGATGTTTTGGTAGTCTTATGTGAAGAATTCCTCTTCCAGTATTGTTTCACAAGGAGATGAGAAGATTCAGCTAGAGAATGAGAGGAAGGCTGAAATGGCGCACTGAATCTAGATGGATTAACAAACCAGTCCCAGTACGGGGAATGGGCACGCAACAATATTTAACTTTTTTTTCACACCAAGGAGAAAATCAGATTAATTTAGGTGAGTATAATTTTCATGCACTGTATATGCTGCCATTCTTTAAAGCAGGTAGAACTTCTAGAGAGAGAGAAAATAGCCATGTGGAATTAACCAGAGATTGAACAGGTTTGTTAGAGCCAGTGTTTTGGTATCTGAATGCACAAGTCCACCTTAATATTCAGACAGTTCAAGTTTGTTTTGCAGGGGCAAGGTTACTAATACAGCCACTAAAAATCAGGATAGAAACAACGCTGGCTCTGTTATCCTAGCATAAGAAGCAAGAAGGCCATAAAAGTATGCACTTATGATCAGCAGTGGTGGTAGGAAAGCACACATCACATCCCAGTTTGAACACCGAGAAAATATTTCTATTACTGCCTGCAAGTGGGGAAGCTGAGAACAAAACAAAGAAACATGGTGCATCTCAGAAGACATGAAAAGATTTACCTTGGAATAACCCCTTACCTTTTTCAACATGATAAAATAACTATAATACTGTCACTTGTGATATACTGAGGGCAGCTTGCCAGAATATTCTCTTTCCTTAGAATAGGAATGACCAGAAGAGGAAGATTAAGATTCATCTTAACAGCTTTTTCCCCATATAATCACAGTAAGTCTGCAAGAAGTAGGAGGGGGGGGGGGGGGTTGTTCCTTGTGGAATGAAATACATTACTGTTGTGTCATCTGTCACAATCTGCAGTCTCCAGTCTGAAATGCTGTAAGACCTAGGAAGATGGTTAACATCTCTGAGACTGAAGAGGTGTTTCCTCTGAAAAGAGGAACACTAGCTCTGAATTTATATGTCTTCTAGATATGCTCTAAAAGCATAATCAGAAGCATCAATTATCAATGTCTAACATGGCACTGCAGCTAAAAAATAGGAAAACCATGACGGACATCATGCTTCCTCATGCTTCCTGTGTAATCTGGTTATCTAAATCCCTTTCCTATCTCATTCTCAAATTCCTTGTTTCTAGAGACCTAGACCTCATTAATAGGTTCACAGAAGGTTACTAGGCTAATTGTCCTAGGTTCCTTACAAGCCTAGCCAAGTTCAACCAAACAACCTACTTAATAATAACCTACATAATCTGCTGCGTACATCTAAACAAAGAAGATCCTCCTTTTCTCCACAAACCAAGGTACGCACAAAGCACAATCTACCTCCTCCACAGAATGTAACTTAAGCTTTCTAACTCATTATATCTGAGTGATGCCTCCAGTTGCATCTGCAGTTAACTCCTACTGATGCCTCTAGACATCAAATACTGCTTGTTCATATTTGAATCAATAATTCCAAAACCATACTATGTACAAGGTTTTAAACAATTTCATCTTAAATCTTACACAATGGCAAACTCAACTACATTAATATTTGACCTCTTGTCTAGTGCAGGTAAATAGATATTGACTGTTTTTTTATGATATTAACTTATATAGATATAATTATCACATTTTTCTAAATATCTCAACAACCAAGTAAAACAGCCAGAACTCCTTAGCCTCATATGCAAGCTCTCAGCTAGATTAATAAAATGCTGCTGGCATTATGTGTGTAACTTGAGTGGTTGCTGAGATATTTTAAGTTGTTTAAAAATATTACAAATGTAATTGTTACTGTGTTTACTAGGACACATACCATACTGTATTTACTATGACGTATAACATTCACTTTAAGACCTAGAACCTAAGGAATACTAGCACTATAAAAATAGCTTGTGCTGAAGAGTTGCTATTTATACTTCTTTCATAACCACTATGGTTCCAGAGATATGAACATTTGTTTGAAATGTGAGGACATAATTTGATTCTGTCAAAAGGCTTAGGCTCTGCCCATTGGAAGTTACAGTGTAACTTCCTGAGCTCCACTGGAGTGAATGAGTTAAATATTAGTAACTGGCTGAACCATTCCTTAAGTCTCACCCCCATACTTGCCAGTGAATTGTTTCTAGGTTAATGCCATTCTGCCCTTTAACACTTGTTCTCAACAAATCGAATGGGGGCAATTCCTTAAGATCATCTGCACTCCTACTGTGTGTACCCCTCCAATTTTTGGACATACCTATTGATAACACTTCCTCTATCCAACCCAGTGTTTGGTTTTGTTCTTTGTTTATTTGATTCTTTATTTTTTTTTAATCTTTATTGAATTATCACTCAAGACAAAGGAAATATACATTTATATAAAAGAAACAAAGCATGTTAACATGTTCACTGTTACAAACATTATGCATCACATACATTCTTTTATACAATTATCAACAATACAACATTACATAAATTGCTGAATTCCTGCTTTTTCCCTTAAACATCACTCCTCATCTAAAACATTATTTTGCATGTTTCGTTCCCACAATTTTCATTTTTTTCTACGTAATTTGCTCCTACCCTTTTCTAAACATGGCACTTCCAGTTCCTTTATCACTTATTCATTTTAAATAGATTTGATTTAGACTGATTTCTATTTTCTACTAACTGATTTTTTTGGCCAGCAGAATTAAACTTAACAAGGCCTTACTATATCTAGGCATTTTTGATCTTGTATCCCAGCTAAAAAAGTCATTTTCCTAGTTACACCCATTTGCTCACCCGGTATGTCTGACAGAGTACTCTCTGTAGGGAATTTTTCAACTCGTCAGCTCATTACACTTACAAAACAAATGTTTTCAGTTACCTTTCTCTTCCTCATCACACCTCCAACATTTGTAATTTACCGGAGAAAAATTATTTGTAGTCTGTTTGGGGTATAAAAATACCTATGCAAAAACTTCAGAGCGAAAATCCTAAATCTCCCAGACTTTATTGCATATTTGGGACTCATACATATGGTCTCCAACTGTTTCCTTCTGAATTGCTTATCCAAACTCGCTTCCCAATCTTTTCTAACCTCCTCTGATTGACTCCTACAGTTACTGTGCAATACATGTTATGTGCCCTACTAATTATCACTTTAACATCAGCTTCTGTTGTACATTCAACTAAAAACTCTACCTGAGCAGGTTGTTCACTTGCAATTCTCCTATCCATTGCTCGTTGCCTTTACTCTAATATCAATTCCAGACAGAGGAGGCATTCTATAGTCTGAGGTTCAAACGTCATCTTGGCCTCTTCCCATTCTATTACCTTTTCCTCTAGTTATTTGCTCCCAATATCTTAATTCCTTTGCCAGTTTTCTCATGTAAATTCCACTATTCTCTGTACCCCTAATTGCAAGTCATCCCTATCAGCAGAATCTTATTTTCTCCATTCCTGGGTTGGCTTAATTCTTAGAATACTTTCTGCTACTTTATGAATATAATATTCTGTATGGCTGTTATTCTTCTTAAGGATCTGCATCGAAAATCCCATGCTCTCCTTATTTCTTGAATTTCCCCCTGCCTCACACAAGCAGAAAGCTATAATTCAATCAGCCTTAACTGTGTGGCTTTAAAACATCCCTTTAAATCAGGTAATCCTAAACCACGTTGTTTTATTGGAAGGATCATCTTACCCTACTTGGCGCTTGCCCTCTTCCCCTCCCAGATAAAATCCTTCCACTCTTTATTAATTACTGTCCACAACTTCTCTGGTTGATAAAAAATATGCCTGACACAGGTCAGGCATATTTTTTATCAACCAGAGAAGTTGTGGACACTAAAAATTTTTTTACTGTTTGTACCTTGCTATGCATATCCATAAACAAGAATCTCTGGTTTCTCAGTTTGTTCTATCATATTCTGTTTATCCTCTTCCCAAATAACTCTAGCTGCCACTGTGTCCCCATAAATATGGGTGTTGCTGAAATAATTCACGTGGTATATAGTTTACAGCTATAAACTTTTTGTCTTCACTAAATTTATAAATAAAAAAAAACTGAATGTGCTACAACACTGAGATGCCCTTTTCTGGTTTTATCAGGTACAAAATAACATCATCTGCAAATAATGTCAACTTTGCTTGATTACCATAGGTTCATAGGTAGGTACTAGGCTATCGGCCCAAGGGCCTACGTAAGCCTAGCCAGCAAGGTTCCCTGGCTTACACCACCCAAGAAAGTTATTTTCCTGTGCCACTGCCGAGCAGGCACACAGAAGTGATCCCCGGGGTGTATTTCCTATTTCCCATCCACTCATCAAGATTTTTCTTGAAGAGTGCTAATGAAACTTTGCTTGACATAGATGGGTAGCCTGTTCCAGAGTATGGGAAGTCCCTGGGACAGGAATCTATCCCTCCATCATGTCCTGTTTATTGTGGTGACAAGGTTTAGGTCCCTAGAGCGTGTAGCTCAGAGGGATTGGGATTTCTTTAGGTGTAGCATGTCCAACAGCTCTGGGTTTGACATAGCTTTATATGTTAGGCAGAGATCACCTCAGAGTAGGCGATATGCTACGGAGTAAAGCTGGAGTTTTTTGAGGCGGTCAGTGTAGTGCATTTGTTTGAAGCCAGTAATATTCTTTGTGAGGTACTTTTGTGGCCTTTACAGCTGCTGCAGATGTCTTGTGAGGTACATTCCAAAAGGGGCATTGTACTCTATAATGGGTCTAATGAGTGTCGAGTAGAGGGGAACAATGACCTCTTTTTTCCTGGATGAGAACCCTTTTATGATGAGGTGTGCCACACAGAAGGACTTCCTGAGTACTGTGGTGATGTAACTATCAAAGGAGAGACTACTGTCTCCACCTGGGTCCCAAGGTCTCTTATGCATTTGGTGTTAAGTAGATT
The DNA here is from genome assembly GCF_019279795.1 of Protopterus annectens. Lineage (NCBI taxonomy): Eukaryota > Metazoa > Chordata > Ceratodontiformes > Protopteridae > Protopterus > Protopterus annectens. Next base: position 420,603,940 of record NC_056737.1, on the reverse strand, counting down.
GCTGCCTATGTGGTAGTTTATGGGTACAGAGTTTTTATCAAAGGGGATGACACTGCAATTTTTGGAATTGAGCTTGAGGCCATGGCTCTGTTACCAGGCATCTGTCTCAGCGAGGCCCTTCTGCTGTACGATGTCCACATCATTTGGGGACTTGACTATGGTTCCTAGTTTGCAGTCATCTGTGAACTTCGTTAGCCAGAGGCCTTCTGTGTTAGCCTGTACTTCAGAGAAGTAGATACCAAACAGGAGAGGTCCCAGGACGGAACCCTGTGGTACTCCACTTGTCACTGTTTTGAGGTCAGATTTGGAGTCTGCAACTTTTACAGTGTGGGTTCTGTCAGTGAGCCAGTTGACAACCCACCTTGTGACGTAAGGATTTATACCTAGTTTAGTGAGTTTAGCTAGAATTCCAGAATGGGGGATGGTGTTGAAAGCCTTGGCGAGGTCAAGATAGGCTGTGTGAACCACCTTACCCTCATCTATGGCTTTGGTGACTGTCTCAAAGAAGTCGATCAGGTTCAGGAGGCATGATCTGCCTTTCACAAACCTGAACTAGGTGGGATCCAGAGTTTGGAGGTTACCAATGTCTTTGTTTATGAGTTCCATGATGATACGTTCCATGGCCTTGCAGACCAGGCTCGTCAAGCTAATAGGTTGATAGTTCCCGGGATCAGTGGTGGCTCCCCCTTTGTGGAGTGAGATAACTGTTGCTGTGTGTCATTCAGTGGGCACAAAGCTTGATGCAAGGCTATTATTGAACATGGTGCTTAAGTGGGGAGCCAGTTCATTCTGAAGTTCATGTAAAACGCAGGCTGGGATGTTGTCCGGTCCCATGGATGCTGTGTTTTGGGCTTTAGAGAATGCAGCTTTTACCTGCGTAGTTGTGATTACAGGGACTCTGCATTCTTCCTGTATAGATATGGGCCCTTTAGGTGGTGAGAGGTGGGTAAAGTTAGCACTGAACCTATCTGCCAGGATGTTGGCAAGATCAGTTGGTTCTGTAATTTTCGTGCCTTTGTACTGTAACTCAGAGCAGATCTGGGTGTTGCCATCGAGATTCTTGACATAGCTGTAGAATGCTTTGTGGTTGTCCTTAGAATTAGTGGCGATTTTGTTTTCGTAACTAGCTTTGAAGGATCTTATAAGATATCTCAGCTTCTTACTGAGGCTGACCAGGGAGCTCCTCCACTCATGGGATTTTACTCTACTTTGCAACAGTTTCTTCCTTCTGTTGTACAGTTTGTTTATGGCAGTGGACCACCAGATTGGCTTCCCTTTTTTGGAAGATAGCATCTTGGTTCTGTTTGGGATAGCACGATTCATGCACTCGAGTAAGTGCTTATATAGTGCATTTGTGTAGGATTCAGCAGTTGTAACTGTATTGTCCATCTGCACTGGTGTCATGAAGTTCACCACTTCTGTCTTAAGAAGCATGAAGTTGGCTTTGGAGGAATTTTTTACTGTGGTTTCCTTAACAGGGGGTGGTGGCGGGATGTGGATATCAAGGGTGATTAGCTTATGGTCGGATTGGACCAATGAGGAGTTGACTTCAGGTGTGGAACACTGGTCACTCATGTTGGTAATGACTAGGTCTAGGATATTGTTGCCCCTGGTGGGGGTGGTGATAGGCTGATCCAAGGCATTGGAGTTTATGAATTCCAGAAAGCGTTGAGCTAAGGAGTTGGTACACCAGTAGTTTTCCCAGTTGGTCCAATCCCACCCACCCCCAGTACTCCTCCATTTATTCTCCTCCCAAAACCTCTCCCTCTCCACCAGCCAATCCTCAAACACTGTTCCTCTACCCCCCAACCAACTTAACTCTCACTACTACACCACCGCCCCACCTTATTTCCCATTACCCTCCCCTTTATCACTTCTGACAGACTTCATCTACCATGCTCACTCTTCCTCCTCACATCCTCACCTCAACATCTATCCTCATCCTTCTTCTACTACCTCTTTACCATGCCACCTCCTACACCAACTTTCATTTACACCCATCACCACTTCCTCCCCACCCCTCCCTCACAACCCATTTCCACAACATCTCAGCCTCCTTAGTTCCCTCCCACCCTATCCTTCTCTTAAAAGTAAAACATTTCCCAAGCTCCACTAAATACTGCAAACCTAAACCTATTCTCTACCAGCCACCTTTATCTAAGTGTAAACCATATAAATGTATTCCCCTTCTCATGCACCTTTGCTTAGCCGGTAGCATTCACCCCAATCCAGGACCAAATTACTCTCCTACAAACCACCCTAACAGCAACAACAAATCCACCAATAAATACCTCAAATTCCTCACCATCAATGCCCAAAGCGTGAATAATAAATGAACCCACTTTTACACCTGGCTCAATCACAACTCACCTGACATCGTAGCCATCTCTGAAACCTGGCTAAAACCTCACATAAGTGACTTTGAATTCCTTCCCCCTGGATTTCTATCTCTCCGTTCTGACCGCCAAAATCGAAGAGGTGGTGATGTAGCCCTAATCTACTCCAACCACTTGTCCATCACTCCATATCCTAATCCCATTCCTTCTTTCAATAATGCTGAACTTGTAACTGGCCTACTAAAACTGAACAACCATAAAAGCATCTGTATCATTTCCCTCTATATTCCTCCTGGTAAAAACACTAATACCCTGGAAGACATCCTCTCCTGGACCTCCTCTAATATTAAGCTAGAAACCTACATCACGGAAGATGTAAATATAGACTGGAATAAAATTATTCACCCTAATCCCACCATATCAATCAATCTATTTAACTTTACTCAACTTACGAACTCTATTTCTAGGCCTAACAAAAACTACCCCCCCCCCCCCCCCCCAGGCTCCATACTAGACTGGATGCTAGTATCCCATCCTAACAAAGTCATAAAATCTGGTGTCATTCCTGACTCATTAGGAGACCACCTCCCTGCCTTCATCCATCGGGCCAAACCCATTTCGCCACACTCTCACCACTTCATTCATACACGTAACCTCTCTAACTTTAACCCTACTACTTTCTCTGACTCCCATAAGCTAACTAACTGGAATCCCTTAAAAACTCTTCCTTTAGATGCAGCCGTTGACTACTTCAATTCTACATTCATAACTGTCCTTAACTCCCTAGCTCCAATAAGAACAAAAAGAGTTAAAACAAAGACCTCACCAAAGACACCAAAAAAATATGCTACAAAGAGATAAAACCTGGAAAGCTTACCTCCATCATAAACAGCCAGAAATCTTACTTAACTATAAACAGCTGAGAAACCTAGCCAAAAAAACAAGTTATTAAAGACAAAGTCTTACTACATCAAAATGCAAGCAAATCACAGAAAAAACCCCAAACAGTTCTGGAACTCTATTAATTCCCTCCTTAGGCCTGGAACAAAAACAACCCTTGCCCTGATACCAGCAAATCTGACCTTGAAATTGCCATAATGTTCAATACCTTCTTTACCTCTTCTATTGCTAAGCTAACCAAGACCTTTACCAACAATAACCCTCCACCTCCTACTGCTCAATCCTCCCCCCCCCCTACTTTTGAACTCAAACCCATCTCCACCAACCTAATAAAGAAACTTCTTGCTAAACTAAAACCTTGCTCCAATGCCCCTGACAGCATTCGTTCCTCCTTCCTAAAAATAGCCTCTGACAGTATTGCTCTACCTTATCAGCATCCCGATCAGTAGATCATTACTTGAATCCTATGTACCCAAACTATGGCATTCTGCATTTATTCTTCCACTTCACAAGTGTGGCAAAAACTGTAACGCCTCTAATTTCCGCCCCATAGCCATCCTCTCCCCAATCTCCAAAATTCTTGAAAAATGTATCCACCTGCAGCTCCTGCCATTCCTTACCAAACACCAACTACTCTCCCCTACCCAACACGGCTTCCATCCAGGACACAGTACCAACTCCGCCCTTCTCTCCTCTTACATTGTCAATTTAGCTCGTGACTGTGGTAATATGGTATCCTCTGTTCTGCTAGACCTATCTAAAGCCTTCAATACCATCTCCCATAGTCACCTACTAAATCATCTGTCTAACCTCAACCTCTCCCAAAAAACTCTTTCCTGGTTCTCCAGCTATCTTTCTGATAGATCCCAAGCCGTGAAATGGGGCCAGGCCACCTCCACTTTCCTCCCCTACCCCCACGGGAGTACCCTAAGGTTCCATTCTTGGCCCATTGCTATTCAATATCTTTATTAACAACTTCCACAAAGCCATACTCAATACTAAAATTGTACAATACGCTGATGATTCCACCTTCATCTGTTATGCTCTAACCTAAAAGATCTCCAACTTCTAACACAAACTGCCTTCTCAAACACAGAAAATTGGATGCACCAAAATCACTTCTCACTAAATGCCAACGAAACTAAGATCCTTCTATTCTCGCCCTCAAAATCTTTCCCTATTGACAAAAACTTACTCCAAATCACCAGCCTTAACTCCATTATCGAGGTCGTACCCTCCGCCAAACTTCTTGGTGTAGCCATTGATGAACACCTAAAATTTAACAATCACATCCAGCTAAATATCAAGAAAACCCACATAAAACTAGGCCTACTTTACAGAAAAAAACACTTCCTCTCTCCTTCCACCAGACTGACTCTCTCCACAACTTCCCTCTTTACTGTATGGCTCTCTCCTTTGCTCACTAATTTATCTTCCACACACGCCTCAAAACTGGAAGTATGTTATAATAAAATAGCCAGATTCGCCACGAATGCCAAATCCTCCTCTCATCACTGCACCTCCCTACACTCACTAAATTGGCTTGAACTCCCCAATCTAGTTGACCTTCTCCAAATCACCACAGCCCACAAATTATTGTTCCAACCTACTAACTGCCCTGCACTATCCAATATTCTGCAACTTTATAACCCCCTCAGACCCCTTAGATCTACCCACCAAAACTTGATCACCATCCATAAACCCCAAGTGCCCTGCTGGGCAGCTTCTGCTATCTTATTCCCTAGCTAAAAAATGGAATGCTCTGCCCTCCACACTGAGGACCTGTGACAACCTTAACAACTTCAAAACTCAACTTCATTCTTACCTCTATCTAAACAGGAAATGCAACTGTACTCTTCTACCTATTCCTCTCAAGCTCTCCTCTCCCTTTACTCCAGGCTAACCTTCTTACCTTCCTAACCTCACTTTAAATTGTTGATTATATATGTAACCAAACAGCAAAATCTAGCCATGATACGATATGCCTGTTTTTACTCCTGAACTAAACTGTAGATATATTTTTTTCACTCCTTTAAATGCTACCTGTTGCTTGCAATCCTAACTTCCTTTGTAATTAATCATGTAATTAAACTTTGTATTGTGGAGCTTTTCTCCCTGAGCCTCCACTGAAAGCATTCATGTAATTAAACTTTGTATTGTGGAGCTTTTTCTCCCCGAGCCTCCACTGAAAGTAGGCTCCCTAAGCCCAGTGGAACTAAACTGTAAATATTTTTTTTCTCTTTTTCTCTTTTGAATGCTACCTGCTGTTTGTAATCCTAACTTTCTTTGTAATAATCATGTAATTTAACTTTGTATTGTGGAGCTTTTCTCCCTGGGCCTCCACTGAAAACAGGCTCCCCAAGCCCAGTGGACCTCCCCGGTCATCAAACTGGAATAATAAATAAATAATGGTGGGGTAGTTGAAGTCGCCCATTATTAGGGTGTTTGGTTGAACCCTAATATTTTCCAGTACATCAAAAAAAGAGGAGTGGGAATCCTGGGGCATGGTGGGGGATCTGTAGCAAGCTACAATTTGGATTGCAGTTTTGCCCAGAGTTAGTTGCACTTGGATAACCTCGGATGCATTATGCTGAGCAACTAGACTGCGGGTGTGGATATCCTTAATGAATATGGACACACCTCTGCGTTTGGTGTTTCAGTCCAGGTTACATGGCCGAAAAGTGTGGTATGAGTTATAGACTGGTAGTGCAGGGGTGCTCTCTGGAGGCTTGAACCAGGTCTCAGTCACTGCACAGATATCAATGTTCTCCATTTTAAGGACTGCCTCCAGTGAGTGCATTTTGAGATTTAGACTTCTAGCATTGAGTAGCATTACTCTTAGTTTTACCAATTATATCCTTGAATTTCTGAGCCCCATATTTTCTTTGCCAATGGCTCTAAATATAAAGCAAAGAAAAGAGAAAGAGGACAACCCTCCCTGGTTCTTCTATTTAGACACAACTTATTAAAGAGGAATCCTCTCACTTTAATTCTTGCCCCTGATCTCTCATATACCTTCCTAATTAACCTTATTACTGTATCAGGGAATGCAAATGCTTACATTCCCCAAACTCCCAGCTTACTTTGTGGAATACTTTCTCTGCATCAAGATCCACCAACAGCAGCAGTATCTTCTTACATTCTGCTTCCCTCTGGATCACCAATGTACTAGTAAACATTTGCCTCCCTTCCACAAAACCACACTGATACATATCTATCAATTTTGGCAACATATTTGCCATTCTTTTAGCTATTATACACAAACACTCTATAAGCATGGTTTAAAATTGAAATGGGGCTATATGAAACTAGGTCTGATGGGTTGTCTCTCTCTTTAGGTATTACAGCCAACACAGCTTTCTTCCAGGATGTTGGTGCTTCCCCTCCTTTTAAAATACCATTAAACAAAACCTTCCAGATCCTTATCACTTTCTTCCAGGATGTTGGTGCTTCCCCTCCTTTTAAAATACCATTAAACAAAACCTTCCAGATCCTTATCACTTACTTCCTTCCAAGCTTCTACAGGAATACCATGTATTCCTGCAGACTGATTTTTTTTATCTCATCTCCTCCTATATTAACTACTAATTGCTGAGCCTCATCTGCCTCTAACCTTGGCATACTTAGTCTTCAATAAATATTTCCATTTGTGCTTTTTCTTGATTTCCACATTTCTCTGCTTCATACAATTTTCATAAAATTTTTGAAATCTTTCTAACATCTCTACAGAATTTCTGGTTATTGTGTTGTTACGGGATCCCTCTGTTTGGCAACAACCCTACCTACTTTCTGTTGCCCAACTTATTGCGCTAAGAGTTTTTGTGCTCTGGAGTTATCATCAAAAAAGTTTAACAGCAATATGTCTAAAGTCATGCATGCACTGATCCACACTCCCCTTTTCCCCATTTTTCCACATTGGGTCTGGGTGTCAATTCAACAGTGACAATCATCTAAAGTCAAGGTATACACTCCTGGGTGGCTAGCCCTTCTGCAGTAGTTCTTTCACACCATACAGTCATACCTACACTCACACCTATGGCCAATTTAGTGTGTCTAATCCACCTACTGCATGTCTTTGTAATGTGGGCAGAAACAGGAGCACGCAGAAGAAATCCATGTCAAAAAGTACAGTTTTGTACCTACCATAAATGTACATGTTCGAGTGCTCATACAGCTGCAGTCATAACAGATGGGTTATCCTGCCGTCAGGCGGGTCCTCGGTCAGCCGAATTCCAAAGTCTAGGTCTGGCGTCGGTTGTCATTGCTTCTTCCCTGACATCAGTGCGGCAGGGGTATAAAAGAGGCAGCCAACGCCATTTTCTTCAGTTTTTCTTGCCCCAGATGTCAGGTGCCCCCAGAAGGAAGGCAAACATAATGTTATGCAAAAATGCAATGTTGATAAATCAAAAACAGTAGTTGCAAACAAATACACCATAATACCCCAAAAAGGTTATATGAAAGGTGTTTGTCATAAGGCCTGTCCTAAGAGGGGATGGAGGGGGGGAAACCTGGACTGCAGCTGTATGAGCACTCGAACATCTACATTTATGGTAGGTACAAAACTGTACTATGTTCATCGTGCAATCGTGCATACAGCTGCAGTCATAACAGATGGGAAGAATCCCAAAGCTAAGTGAGGGTGGTAGGCACTAAGTGGAACTAGAAGGGGCTAGGATGCCCTGCAGGACTGCTGTGGCAAAGCCCGCTATAGATTTAGAGTATAGTGGGAGGTGATAGTGCTTGGAGAAAGTGTGCACTGAACTCCAGTTGGCTGCTTCCAAAATGTCCTTGGTAGGGACCCCCCTGAGGAAGGCTGCAGAGGTAGCTGTGGCTCTGGTGGAGTGGGATCTGATGCAAGCAGGCACAGATTTTCCATGAAATGAGTAACAAAAGCGTATGCAGTGGGCTATCCATTTTGAAATTGTCTGTTTGGAAATAGCCTTTCCTTGAGCACCTGCAGCATAGGACACAAAGAGTTGCTCAGATTTTCTGAATGGCTTTGTCCTGTCCAAATAATAACAAAGTTTGTCCAAGGAATGTAGTAGTCTTTCCCTTTGTTTTGTGGATTAGGGTAAAAGGTAGGTAAGTGGACAGTCTGATTCAAAGCTACACTGGATACTACCTTTGGCATAAAGGTAGGGTTGGTTCGTAGGGAAACTCTGTCCTGATGGAAAATGATGAATGGTTGCACAGCCATGAGGGCCTGTAGCTCTGAAACCCTGTGAGCTGAGGTGATAGCCAGAAGAAAGGCTGTTTTCCATGACAAGTACTGTAACTCTGATGAAGAAGCTGGCTCGAAGGGAGGAAGGGTCAGCTTTTCCAATACGAAGTCGAGGTCCCAAGCATGGACTGGTAGTTTCCTTGGGGGTTTTATATTCTTTGCCCCTCCGAGGAACTGCCTTAAGAGAGGATGAGAGAATAAAGGAGGATCTGTGTTGTATTGTGCAGAAATGGCTGAAGCGTGGATCTTGATGGAGGAGAAGGAAAGTCCATTGTTTAACATCTCCGCTAGGTACTGTAAAATTTGAGGTATATTTATTATCCAAGGATTCTTGTCCCTTCTTTTGATTCCAGGCACAAAATCGTTTCCATTTTGCAGAGTAGGCCTTTCTAGTAGAAGGTCTTCTGGCCTCCAGGATGACATCCTGCACCTCCTTGGAGAGGAGAAACTGCTGGGAAATCAAGGAATTCTCCATGCAGCTAGATTTAGAGTTTTGAGATGGCTGTGAAGAGTTTTGTAGTTGTGCTGGGACAACAGAAGAGGGACTAGAGGTAGGATCCATGGTTGGTAATGTGTCAGGCTCTTCAGGAGCAGATACCAGTGTTGTCTTGGCCAGTCTGGAGCAATGAGAATCATTTTCGGCATCTCTGCTCTGGCTTTTAATAGAACTTTGGGCAGCAGAGGAAGAGGCGGGAAGGCATAGACTGTCAATGTTGCCCAATTGAAGGAAAGCGCGTCCACTTTCCAGGCCTGTGGATGATAGGTCCTTGAACAAAATTTTTTCAACTGGCAATTTCTATGGGTAGCAAAGAGATCTATGTCTCGCTGTCTCCATGCCTGAGTTATCTTTGTGAAAACTTGAGGATGCAACTTCCATTCGTGTGGATGTCTCATATTTCTGCTTAGGTTGTCTGCCAGTGTGTTTTCCTTCCCTGGCAGGAATTGTGCCTGTAGTTGAATTTGCAATTCCAGTGCTGTGTTCCATAGGGTCATGGCTTGCCTGTACAGGGGGTATGAATGAGTTCCCCCTGTTTGTTTATGTACCACATCACTGTGGTGTTGTCTGTGTTTATCAATAGCTGGCCTGGATGCAGTAGGTCTTTGAAGGTCATAATAGCCTTTTGCACGGCTAGCATTTCCTTTTGGTTGATGTGAAGGTGCTTCTCATTTCGTGTCCATTTTCCCTGAATGCAATGACCTGTCATGTGTGCTCCCCAGGCGTAGTCTGAGGTGTCTGTTGTGATGATTTGAGTTGCTTGAGGTACACAGAAAGGAAGACTTGTGTTTCTTTGGCAAGCTTGAGCCCACCACATAAATTCCTTTTGAAGGCATGGAATGAGTGGTATAATTGCTTCCAAGCTGTGGCTGTGCTGAGACCATAAGTTTTTTAGGTACCATTGAAGTTTCCTCATATGCAGCTTTGCACATGGGATTAGTGGGATGCAAGATACCATGTATCCCAGAGCCTGCAGGACTTTCCTTGCAGTTAGCCTGGTGTAAGTTGCCATTTTTCTGAAGTATTGAAAAAGTTGTCCTTGCTTGTCTGGCATGAGGTAGGCCATCTATGTGGTTGTATCCAAGCTGGCACCCAGGAAAATTATTTGTTGAGAGGGTATTAGTTTTGATTTCTTTTTGTTGACTGTGTATCCCAGAAAGTTCAACAGTTTTATTACAAATGCCAGGTGCTGCAGTAGAATGTCCTTGCTGTCCGCTTGGATCAGGCAGTCATCCAGATATGGGTAGATTTGTATCCCTTGTAGTCTGCAGAAGGTGATTACTGATGCCAGGCATTTCGTAAACACTCTGGGCACAGTAGATAAGCCAAAGGGCAATGCAGAGAATTGGTAATGGGTTGAACCTGCAAGAAATCTGAGGTATCTTCTGCAATCTTGTCTGATAGGGACATGCAGGTATGCCTCCTTGAGGTCCAATGTTACCAGCCAAGACTCCTTGCCCAGCATGGGAAGAAGCTGCTGTAATGTGAGCATCTTGAATTTTGGCACAAGTAAAAATGTGTTTAGGATGGATAGGTCTAAGATAGGTCTCCAATCTTTGCCTTTCCTTGGTACCAGGAATAGTCTGGAATAAAAGCCTTGACCTTGTTCTTTTGCAGGTACCCCTTGAATTGCTTTCATGTCCATGAGAGCTGAAACTTGTTTTTGTGCCTCTGCCCTTTGATTTTGTGGCAGGTTTGGCATGCCTCTCATTTTTGGAAGGGTGTGAAAGTGGAACTTGTAGCCTCTGTCTATAATGTCCAGAATCCATTTGTCTTTTGTAACAATATGGCAATTTTTTTGAGAATAATGTCAGTTTTCCACCCAAAGGTGCTGTCATTAAAGCTTTGCTTGGCAGGTGTAGGGGGAAGTCATTGTGTCTGTTTTCTGAAAGACTGTGATCTATCTTCTCCGCCTCTTGGGGTTGGTGCTTGCCACTGTCTGGCTCTGAAAGATCCTTGAGGTTGCCCTCTACCCCTTGGACGCCTGTATCTGCCCCTTTGAGGTCTGTCCGTGGCTGGAAAGGACCAATTTTTTGAAGGCCAGTTTCTGCTGAAACGTGGAGGCTGCACCTGCAGGAAATCTTTCACTGTTTGCATTGATTTCGCTTTTTCCTCCATTTTCTTTAGCACTTCCTCAGCTTTAACACCAAACAATACATCTTTTGAAGAGGTGCATCTAATAATTTAGCTTTGACATGATCTGGTAAGGTTTGCTCTTTGAGCCAAGCATGCCTACGTATAACAGACCCCGTGACAGCAGCTCTACATGAGGCCTCTAAAGCATCAAAACCACACTGCAAGGTATGTTTACCCACTTGCTCTGCACCATGCAACAAATCCTGCAACTCTTTTAAATCTGGTTGTGTCATCTTGCTTTTCAGCTGAGATATCAAAAACTGTTGATACTTTAACATATGGAACTGACAGTTTAATGCCCTCATGGTTAAAGTGGCCGAGGTGTACACCTTCCCCCCCACCTTTCTAAAGCTCTGGAATCTCTCTCTGAAGGTAATGGGTTTTTAGCAGTAGAGGCCTTAATTCCCCTTGGGACCCTGTGAAATAGTTTCTGGGTCAGCAGAATGGCTTTTATATAGGAACTGGTAAGAAATAGGAACCCGGTAATACCTGTCTGGTTTAACAGGAGCTGGAAGCAAAGAATCAGGATTAAGGCTGGCTTCTGTGTACACATCATCCAATATATCTAAAACAGGAGGGATAGCCAGAGGCCTATGCTGGGGGAGCAGAAGAAATTCCCTGAGCCTTTTCTTGGAATCTGAGTAATCTTGGCCTTCCCAGTGAAAGTGTTCCCTCAATGTATGCAGGGTTCCCCAAACGAGAAGTCCTCAGGGGGGGGAGACCGGGGGAATAGACTCCTCTGCATCAGAGTCTTCGAATGGAGAATTGGCATAATCCTGGTCCTCAGATAGTTCTGAGGTAATAGAAGCTTGATCTGAGGAAGGGTAATCTTCCTCTAATCTGGGCCTTTTGTCAGAGGGGGGTTGAGAACCTCTGATAAGAGTAATCAAGTCCTCAGCCATTTTAAGCATCTGTTTTTTAGGCATGGTGCCTTGAGAGGGTGTCTGAGGAACCTGTTTTTTGGTTCTCATGGCTGTTTTAGATTTAGTGAAGGCTTTAATAGAGAAGGATGAAGGCCTGAAGACTCATTGAGAAATGGCAGGCCTGTCTAAATTCTGAGTTTCCCCGCCTGGAGTGGCGTCGGTATCTGTAGTAGGAAAGGGGGCCGAGGAGCCTGCGACCTCGGGTACTGAAGACACCGGTAATGCATTGTCATCGGTACTCATGGGTTGCGTAGGCGCCTCACTGAGTACCGGAGAACCAGTAGTCGGCCTTAGCGTGGTTTCAGTAGGTGGTGCGGACCTCGTATGTCGGTCCTTATCTTTGCGTTTTTTGGTCAAAACTGTTGTCGGAGTATCCGACGACATGATATAATTAAACTTTTTGCCAAAAAAGTGAAGGGCGAACTCCGCCCGACGCTTAATAGTGCATTTGTTGAATCTAGCACAAAAACGGCAGGCCGAGATGCCGTGGTCTGGGCCTAAGCAAGGTATACAAAAAGAGTGGAAATCCTTATGCGGTATTTGCTTCCCACAAGAAATGCAATTATTAACTTTGTCTGACATCGGTCTGAGGCAAGAAAAGTTTCCCCAACGGGGTACTTAGCTTTCAAGAAGACTTCGGCTGAAATACATTCATAAATCTCAGGAGCTGGCTGGCCGGCACTTGCGAATTGCTTCTGCTTCGGGCACCGCGCGGCAAGAAAGACTGAAGAAAATGGTGTCGGCTGCCTCTTTTATACCCCTGCCGCACTGACGTCAGGGAAGAAGCGATGACAACCAATGCCGGACCTAGACTTTGGAATTCGGCCGACCGAGGACCCGCCTGACGGCAGGATAACCCATCTGTTATGACTGCAGCTGTATGCACGATGAACATCAGGGAGGACATGCAGACTCCGCACAGAAGGCACCCCAGCTGATAACCGAACTGGGGAACCTCTTGCTGTGAGGCAGCAACACTCTCTGCTGCACAACTGTATATTACCTGGATACTCCCTTATTTCCACTTTAGCACTCTGCAGTTGTGCCTGTTCTTTTCTGAGAGATTTCCCTTATTCTGCAGTACTTTAACCTTTGTCAACCCCTCTAAATAATTCTTGTTAATTCATAAACATCTCTCTTTTCATTTCTATCCTATTTTTAAACTCCACTTTCTTTTTACCACACTTGCTAGCTATAACTACTGAAGAAATGTCCATCTTCCCTAATAACTCTTGAATTTCCCTACATATTCATTAACTTCCTCTCTTTTTTAACAGGTGGATAGGGAAGTGACAGTGTCTCATTTCTTACTTCATTCGCCTTCATTATAACATTTGTTACTGCTGCATGATATGAAACGGTTAATGGATGTGCGTTGAAACTTTCATTTAACTGCACATGTTCCTGTGAAATATAATTTCTGTCTAGTCTGTCCCAGTTACTGCAGCTTGGTAAATAATATGTAAATTCTCTCAGAGTTCCTTCTACTGAATTCATATCTTCCATACCAAATATTTTCATAAATTTCTCAGAAATCTACCCTCTTTTGTTATATTTTCATTTCTAGGTATCGAGAAAACATCCTCACTGTTGCAACTTAAATTCTAGGCCTCACCTATAGGTAATATCCCCTGCTGAAAGCCGATTTCTCCAAATATTTTCTTAAGATCCACACCAGTTTTAGGTAGAATATAGATACATACCAGTGTATTCTTCCTCCCTTGCCAGTAGCTTCTTACTATCAGAAATCTACCATTATCTTTTATCCTCTTCTATCACTATTGGAGCTTCTCTAGCAATTAGTATAAATACTCCACTTTTCCTTTGTCCCTGATATTTTGCTGAGTATCTATCTATCCTGAAATAATTTCTTTATCATATTCATATGCTCACTTCTTTCCAAATGTGTCTCCTATAGCATTGCTATTCGGACTCTGAATTTCTTAATATAATTTGATACTCTTACATTTTGGTCTATATATTCATGTTCCAAAATAATATGTTTAGTAGTCATTATGATAAGAAGTCATTATTCACACCTATTATATACAACAGTTTAAATGTCTATTTCCAATTTTTGTGTTAAATACACCCACTAATGTTTGGCAGGTTGATGCTTTATACCATTGTTTATTGTCATCTCCGTTTGAATCTATGTCACATTTTACAAGACTTTTTGTTTTAGTGAACACCCTCAAAAAAATAAAAAAAAAACACACCCCAGAACATCCTCACAACCTATTAACTTAAAACACACACACAAAACTATGTACATTTCAAACAGTGAAGTCTAACCCTCCTGACAGAAGCAATTGTCCCAAATCAACAGACACATTCTCAGGCATTAACTAATGTAAAATTAAGGTTATCCATGCTAAAGTACACATTACAGCCTGTGCTCCTACTTAAACTGTCTGTTTTTGTCTTACCTTTACTCCCCTCCCATATGTGAAAAACAGACTGCATTTTTTCAAAGAAAATTTACTTTTTGCCTCAAGAAAAGTGCATTGGCGATCTTTAAATAACACTAAATTAAACATTGTTCTAGTAAATGCACTAAAGTATTTAGTTACCAGAAAAGGTGCTATCTGTTACATACTTACAATTATAGTTTCTCTCAGTAAACAATGTTCAGACCTCTCATTTTGTTGGCTTCGCCTTTGGTCAGCTTGTTTCCACGGAAACATAAGAACAAAATGGAATGCACATCTGCCCTCAGCTGTAAAGTTCTCAACTGGCACTGAACATTTATTTGTTTAAAGAAAACTATTTATTACATTGTGGTCTCTCATTTTTAAAACCCACTGGCTTACATAAAAAAACAAACTTTTCATTAGATTAAGACAAGGGCATCAACACAAATTCACCTTTGCAAAAGTAAAATAAAATATTTCAATTAAACATATAATCAGTGCAATTTTATATCCCATCCCTACCCAAAAAGTCCACAATTACAACTTAGTAACTCAAATGTGCTTTAGTCCAGCTTTTTTTTTCTTTTCCCATTGTAATGCCTACATTTCTAAAAACTAAAAAAAAAAAAAGAAAAAAATGCGTGTTTACTTTACTATCTTTATCACATACAGCAATCACTGAAAATGCTTTACTATGTAACATGTAATTTATTTCATGAAATGTTTATACATATACTGATAAGAACAAAAAAGGTTTTACTTAGTTAATTTTTTTTCTTTCCCACCTTTTTTTCCTTGTAGTGTCCTTCCAAACATTAATGACATGAAGTGGGGTATATGCCTGTCAGACCCTCAAGTTTAACAAAGTCAAAATATCCAATGTTTCACAGCCACTTTTTCTTGTAAAGACATATTTCACAAATGTAACTGACATTTTATTGTCTCATATTTATTCATTAATTTCAGTGTTGCTGTTCTTCCTGTTCATCTCCACCTCCCAAATCCAGACCCTGGTGCAAGTCCAAGGTACTCCCAATTTTTAGTCAACTCCTGTACTTTGTTCTGACTCTCGAGCATTTTCCTTTACAACATTGGAAAAAGGTTTCATTGGCAAAGTCTCTCTGTGAGAATGAGAAGCAGTGTCCCCCCTTCAGTTTGATGTCTCACTTTTTGATGGACAAACATTTGTATTCCCCCTTAGCCTGTTTTGCATAAAAAAGTCATTCTGAACCTCAAGAAAAAATATTCTGAAAACAGCTGGATACAGCAGCTTGAAACTTGCACCTGCTGCTCGACATTCCCTGATTACTGGGATAAATTTGTTTCTCTTCTGCCTGGAGTACAGTTAATAATCATTTCCACAAATACTCCACTGTCTCCAATTTTTAATATTTTGTACTTCTGCCACAGTTTTGTCAGGATCAACTCTTTCTGGTGGTAGGATTGCATCTTTACTGATACGGATCTTGGCTGCCTTCTCATGGCCAGGTTTGGAGCCTACAATGTATCCTTTCAACTAACAAATCCTGCTGTGGAATACCAGTCCAGTTACTTATTTGTGCTTTTATAAAATTAACAGCCTAATCCTTCCAATTTGTCTGGTACAGCAAAAAATCTCCAGTTTCTCTGTGGTCTCTGTACTCTAACTCTACCATTTTGTGAAACAGCTCTTATTGAGCAGTGACACACTTGGTCAGCATTTCTTTATTACAACCTCTGATTTTTGCAGTTTTATCAGTTTATCTGAATAGCTGTTTAAAGCGTCTTCCATTTTCCAGCTTTTTTTGAGTTGACATACTCCCTTCAGTGTTTCATTTATTTTAATCAGCTCTCAGCACATGTGACTTATTTTTTCTTCTAAATTACTGGAAGCCATCTCTTGTACCAAATCTGGAGCGTGAACAGCTTTTTAATGCACAGCAGCAGGATTCTTTGCAGTCAGTGTTTTCTCTTCACCTTTTCCAATTATTTTTCACTCAGGCTCTCCAAGCTTCTTCTTTGCTGGCATCCAGGCAGTGTACTTGCTAGCCAGCAAGCACATTTCTTTAATAGGCAGAATTACTGGCCTTTGTCTATCAGTTTTTTATTCCACACTGGGAGAGCTGAAATAAAACTGTTGATCAGTGTGCAACCATCTTGGAAAACCTGTTTATTTGATTATTTTCAATAATTCAGCTGTTATGTATTCTGAGCATAACTCTCCCCCTTTCAATTTAAAATTCAAGAATAATTCTTACAGACCACTAATATATATATTTTTTTGATGTTGTGTTCTATACTGCCTTGTAATCTTGAAACAAATGATGGAACATTTTAATCTAGCTGCCATCATCTAAAACTCAAAACTGGGCACTCCTAACCTCCTGTGATAGTAGCATTGTAAATTGACAGCTAATTCCATGTTTTTGTCACACCCAAAGAAAACTAGCAAACGGCTTCCTTAACACAGTGAAAATCCAAAGATAAGAAGACAGACATACCCAAGTTGCATTCAATCAATACAAATCCCCTTCCATTTCTGAAAATTTTTGAACCTCAGTGGACACTAGAAAAAAAGCTATTTAACTTTAAGCTTAAGTAAATAAACTGTAAATCCTCAAATTCTGGGACACGGTTAATAGTCATTTTGGCCTATTTTTTTATAATCTGAAACCTCCTGAATTTCTGAGAACACTATCTGTAAACCCGTACCCGATTTTGAAAGATAAATTAAACATCTAAATAAGGTGTAACTTTACAAACAAGTACAACACTAAAACAGGGTAAAATGGAATAACCAAATAAACTACTTTACAATCACTGGGTAAGTGCTTATTTTGAACACAAGACAGTAAAAAGCAATGTTTAAGCAATTAACTTTGTCATGTGATCATGCCACCATGCAGTTAAAAATTTCACACTCATTAAACTGTACCAGCAAAACCATAACAGGCATTTAACACTAAACCTCCCAGAAATCAATTCAAAATGTCTTCCTTTAAGAATGCTCTTAATGTTCATGTGTTCATTTAAACCTGGAAAAACTAACATTCAAAATGAATTGTTAATGTAATTGCATTTGTTCAAGTCTACTACTGAAGCCATCCTGACCTCACATCCAAATTAAAACTAAATCACACTGAAAAGAAACTTTTTAAAATTCACTCACACTTCTCAGAATGTCCATAAAGTTTTCGAAAGATGGACCCTAATGGTATAGTCATGCTCTTATCTATACTGTGATAACCTTCTTTTTGACTTTTCTACAAAAAACTTGTCTCATATAGAACATTTACATAACTATGTCCATTGCATCACAGTTGCAATGTCCATTGGTGTTAATCTAAGTGAGATTAAATATAAAGTATACACACATATATATACAGCTGTGTGTGTGTCTGTATGTGTGTGTCTATATCTAGAGAAAGATAGACAGATAGAGATATACATATAGAGAAAATCTTCACAAATAAACTAAAAACAGGAACACTGGCCACAGTTGAAGATACAAAGTGACCTGTTTGCTTTGGGAGTACTACAAACATTTCCTGTTGATGTATTCAGGACCAATGCCTACAACTTGTAAAACATCGCTATTGCTTTAGAAAATTTTCCAACTCTAGGAAATTATCTCCCTCTTAACAAGGGAATTTAAGAAAAACACTGTAGAGAATGCGTGGCTGAAACCTTTTCCATTTTGTTCTCTACTTGTGGTACTATAACCATTGACCACAACTGGACCAAAAGTACTATCTCTGGTCAAAATGCTTTTTACTACCATGAAGTATAACCAATCTTCTTCCTACCCTGCTAACAAACAGCTTTTTCAAATGAGGAACTTAATCAGAAAATTGATGTCTTCAGATATAAACCTGCTGATCTTGAGTGTGCCATTAGGGGGCAGTTTAACATAGAAAGGGTTAAAACTCAGTTGTGCACACTCAAAGCATCTATTTTTAGTTTTATAAAGGATGTATAATATCTTCCAACCCCTTTCCAGTAGTCCTTAAAACCTGGCAAATCTGATTATGATATACATGAAATTTAAAGAGTAAGGAACAACATAAGAGGGGTCAGAACAGTTAAAATACCATTCAGATTATAGTTTACAAGTGCTTAATCTGGAAAATTGTGGAAATTTAGAAATATAGAACTAGCAGAGAGGGGCTATGACCAGAAACTTGTCAATCAAAGTATTAGGACAGTGAGAAACTCTAGACACAGTAGAGCCAGACCCTATTTCTCTGAACAGGTAGAGAGTGATTTATGCAACGGAGGTCAACAGAAACAAATCTCACAACCACTTAAAATGTGTTTTAGCTATTCTAGAAATGTAAGATACTACACAGACATCATAGGCAAGCACTGGAATATCTTGACATCTGATAAACAAGTTAGCAACCTGATAGGAACACATCCACAGTTTACTTTTAAAAGTAAGAAGTCGCTAAGGCGACGACTTTGCAATCCCAGTGACCAAATCAGGACTGAGGATACACCAGGGACTAAACCGTGCACTAGGTGCCACTTCTGTAAATTTATAAATCAAGATATACAGTTTCTGCATCCAGACACTGGTGTAACTTATACACTAAGAACCAGTGCAAGGTGTGATACTTCACATGTGGTTTACCTTGCTACTTGCAAAGTATGCAGTAAATTCTATGTGGGAAAAACAGATAGACTATTAAGGGATAGGATCAGGGAACACCTATACCATATTAAGAAGGGTAGTGTGTTCAATGCTTTAGCAAAACACATTAAAGAAACAAATGATCAACACACCTTTACATTTATGGTATTAGGTAAATGTTATGAGAACTTGAGGGGTGGTGGCACCAGAGTTCAAACTGAGAACCTGGAGGCTAAATGGATTGTGAGATTAAGAGCTAACACAGGACATGGTCTTAATGACCATGTACCATTGAGACCCATCCTGAAAAATAGACCATTATGTAGGTAGAATCTGTTACATTTATGTGGTTTATGTGTATTTGTAATTTGCATTTTTTGTAATATTGCTTTTATGAAATGTTGTTTTTGCAATGAAGTTTTTTATATATTTTACGATGCATTTTACTGTGGGCTGAATACAATTGTTCTTGTGCCTTTAAGAGTTTTCTCTTTTAATCATGTGACTAGCTAATGCTTAGTATAAGAATGGGTGTGTTGAGTGCTGCTTTTTATACACCTGAAGAAGCCTTGTGGTGAAAGCGCTTGTGTGTCTTGTAATAAATCAGCTGAAGAAACTGGAGCCTTGCCTCTGCCTGCTTTTATTTTTTGGATTTGTTTTGTGTTTTTGCAGAGGTACCTGGTTACTGTTGGAATTATATTCTGCTTTGCTTATTTTTGGTTCTACATTTTCCAACGGATCCAGGGAGATGGCCACAGGAATGCCTACAGGAAAAGAGAGCATTGAATTGGAGTATAATCCTGTTTCAAAAATGACATGGACTGAGCTCACTGTCAATCAATTTATATTTAAGGTGAGTGACAAAGCTAATCCATTACTGAATAATGAACTTGTTCTAGATGGAGATGAATGCATGAATATAGACATTGTGGCACTGAAAAGTGAATTATTCTTGTTAGAAAAAGACTTGCTCAAACTAAAAAGAACACAGTTTGAGAAATTTCATCTCCAAACTTGTACTGCTGAAGGCATTGTGCCTCGGGGTTTGAGAATTCTTAAAATGCCCGCTCAAGCGGACTGTGACCCTTTACTATTAAGTGAATGGCAGAAATTAAATCTACAGACCAGTACTGGCTACTTAAAACTATTGTCTGACTTTGCTGAAAAAGAAGAAACAAAATTACTACTTCAGATCAAGAACAAATATTTTGATCTGTGTAAAAAATATGACCCTGCTTCGATTGTGAAGCCAATAAATGATATGCTCGAGAATGCTCATGTCTATTCTCGCAAGTTAATACAAATCAAGTTAAAAAAGTTATATAGAGACAGACTAGATTTTTCACGAGGCCACGTCTTTATGTGGCCGAGAGTGGCTAACAATAATAACAGGGCCAATACTCAAACCCCTGTAGTTGAGTCAACCAATCAAGGAAGCATCATTGAGGTTCCCGCTAATCGGACAGCCGCCACGACAACTTCCATTAATCGAGAGCCTGAAGACATCCAAGAAATGGATGAGGGGAGGGCTCAGATAACTAGCGACCTAGGTGGCACCATGCCGACGACTGAGACAACAGTGGTAAGAAGGAAAACTATCACAACCACAGCACAAGTTCATCAAGAAGCGACTGGTGAAGCTTTGAATAGATGCGATCTTGATGATGGCATCCATACTTCTTTTTTAGAAAGCCTACGACCTTCAGGTCTGACTTTCCCTCTTCCAACCAGGAACAGGTCTGTAAGCCGAGGAAGAGGAGGCTTGAACCATGGACAACAGAGAGGGAGAAGTATGACCAGAAACAAAAGGAAGCACTCAGAAGGAACGGTGAGTCCATACACGATAAAGAAAGCCTTCAAGAACAGCAAAAATTAATAGTTAACTTATCAACTCATACTCTATCTAGATATGAATGTAATGTGTTGGAAAAAGGACTTTCTTTTATTCCGACTGCTGACTCTGACATTACTGAAATTGTATTTGACATTAAGTTATTTACACGCAATTTAATGTTGAAAATTATGTATGCTAACAATGGTGAAAATGGGGAATTTATGTTTAAAAAAAACACACTCTTTTTTACCCAAGTTAAATCCTTTGGTTTCTGCATTTGAACAGTTATGTTTAGATGATGTTTATAGAGTGTTTCATGAACAATAATTACACCCTAGTAGCAGCAGACAGTGCAATTTATCCATGGATGAATTTACAGCATTAAATAATTTACAAACGAATCCATGTATCATGATACGCCCTGCAGACAAGGGAGGACAGATTCTAATTTTGAATAGGGAAGACTATGACAGGAGAATGCTTGTTTTATTAGCTGATGACACATTTTATAAAGTTATTACTTTATCACAAGTTAATAGAATGGTTGAATATGTACACAACAAGCTAAGGGAAATAGCCAGGATGGGTCTCATTGATGAAAATTTATTAAAATACTTCCTTATATTTAACCCCACTACCCCAGTGATTCAAGGATTACCCAAGGTACACAAAAATAGGGAAAATCCTCCTATGAGGCCCACCGTAGCTGGAAGCAACTGGTGCACTGAGTCCATTTCTATTTTTGTGGAGAAATTCCTTAGGAATCTGATTAAACGGTCAGACTATATCTTGAAGGACACTGAATATTTTGTGAGAAACTTATACAGATTTGCATGTGAAAGAGAGCAACAAGCCTGTAAACAACAACTGCTGTTAGTTACCCTTGATGTGGTGTCACTTTTCACTGTTATTCCAAATGATTTTGGGATTAATAGTGTAACTCAGTTAATGCTTGAAACCAGGGAGTATGATAGAGATATGGTGGACCTAATACGGTTACTACTAGGTCTGGTACTGGGGAATAATGTGTTCATGTTCAGGGACAAGGTCTACTGGCAATGCAACGGGGTAGTCATGGGAACATCATGTGCTAACAGTTATGCGAATGCTGTAATGTCCAAATGGGAACAAGATAATTTGGTCGTGGGCGACTTTAAAGATGACATATTATCTTAATGGTGCACTGAGTACTAAAATGTTTAGGGAGGGATGTCATGTGAACAGTTTACTAAGAAAAGATAGCATGCACCCTCAATAAGTTTTTCGGAATGTTGCACAGAATCAAGCTTACAGGGCCTCTAGATTGAATGCTAGGGAAACAGATTTTGTGGAACAACTAGACAAGATAAATATAAAACTAGCAGAGAGGGGCTATGACCAGAAACTTGTCAATCAAAGTATTAGGACAGTGAGAAACTCTAGACACAGTAGAGCCAGACCCTATTTCTCTGAACAGGTAGAAAGTGATTTATGCAACGGGGGTCAACAGAAACAAATCTCACAACCACTTAAAATGTGTTTTAGCTATTCTAGAAATGTAAGATACTACACAGACATCATAGGCAAGCATTGGAATATCTTGACATCTGATAAACAAGTTAGCAACCTGATAGGAACACATCCACAGTTTACTTTTAAAAATAAGAAGTCGCTAAGGCGACGACTTTGCAATCCCAGAGACCAAATCAGGACTGAGGATACACCAGGGACTAAACTGTGCACTAGGTGCCACTTCTGTAAATTTATAAATCAAGATATACAGTTTCTGCATCCAGACACTGGTGTAACTTATACACTAAGAACCAGTGCAAGGTGTGATACTTCACATATGGTTTACCTTGCTACTTGCAAAGTATGCAGTAAATTCTACGTGGGAAAGACAGATAGACTATTAAGGGATAGGATCAGGGAACACCTATACCATATTAGGAAGGGTAGTGTGTTCAATGCTTTAGCAAAACACATTAAAGAAACGAATGATCAACACACTTTTACATTTATGGTATTAGGTAAATGTTATGAGAACTTGAGGGGTGGTGGAACCAGAGTTTAAACTGAGAACCTGCAGGCTAAATGGATTGTGAGATTAAGAGCTAACACAGGACATGGTCTTAATGACCATGTACCATTGAGACCCATCCTGAAAAATAGACCATTACGTAGGTAGAATCTGTTACATTTATGTGGTTTATGTGTATTTGTAATATGTATTTTTTGTAATATTGCTTTTATGAAATGTGGTTTTTGCAATGAAGTTTTTTATATATTTTACGATGCATTTTACTGTGGGCTGAATACAATTGTTCTTGTGCCTTTTAGAGTTTTCTCTTTTAATCATGTGACTAGCTAATGCTTAGTATAAGAATGGTTGTGTTGAGTGCTGCTTTTTATACACCTGAAGAAGCCTTGTGGTGAAAGCGCTTGTGTGTCTTGTAATAAATCAGCTGAAGAAACTGGAGCTTTGCCTCTGCCTGCTTTTATTTTTTGGATTTGTTTTGTGTTTTTGCAGAGGTACCTGGTTACTGTTGGAATTATATTCTGCTTTGACCATTCAGATTATAGTTTACAAGTGCTTAATCTGGGAAATTGTGGAAATGATAATATTAATTTATTAAACCCCAAATATTGAATCATGAGTTACCACTGCACCCAATGACCATGTTAGCAAGCCAGATACCATAATAACTGTTTTCAAGAAGTCTACTCTTTAATACTACTTTTACTTATGGGGTAAAACTATTTAAATGCATTCAATTTAATATTCTGTGGTTGAAAAGAAAGCTGAAAACAAACCCAGAAGCAATACTGTAATACATGAAATTAGACTTCAGTCTTGATTCTGGGTTTTATGCACAGTAGTGCTGGGCACACACTAGGGCGGCCACGGTGGTGCAGTGGTTAGCATTGCTGCCTCACAGCAAGAGGTTCTCTGGTTCGATCCTCGGCTGGGGTGCCTTCTGTGCGGAGTCTGCATGTCCTCCCTGTGGTCGCGTGGGTTTCCTCCGGGTGCTCCGGTTTCCTCCCACATCCCAAAGACATGCTGCAGGTGGATTGGACACTCTAAATTGGCCCTAGGTGTGCGTGTGAGTGTGCCTTCTGTGGAAGGTTGGGCGCCGGGCTGGCAACTCGACACCGTAAAACTTCACTGCCATTCAATGTGCGGACAAGGTGATCCGCTGTGGCGACCCCTAACCGGGAAAAAGCCGAAAGAAGAAGAAGAAGAAGAAGTGCTGGACACACACTAGTCATGACACATGCTGCTATGCAGTAGTCCTACCACCAATTATAATATTAGACATAGTAATCCAGGAATGCAGCTCCCTTCAAAAGTAATTTTTAATGGGATCTTCTGATCTGTGCATGTGAAGATGCATCGATATTTAAAATGGACAGTCAATAAACAGATACGTTTGTAAAGTAACTAATTACTCTGGGCAAAATTTAATTTGCCTGATCACAGTGAAACATTAGAAATGTACTCAATGCAAAAGGTAGTTAATTAAGAGAGAGGGATTTGTGACTTAAGCAAATGATCGAATGTCACTTACTCAACTCAAAGTGAAATAATCAGATGGACAGATAGACAAGAGTTAAATAAACTACAGTGGGCAGATTTTCTTTAACTTGATTCCAGTTAAAGATCAGAGGTGCATCTACAAACGTGTGGCCATCTGAAGAGAAGAATGATATTTTGTGTATGTGAAAGCATCTGCCTTAATATTAATGGATCAAAATAAATGCAAGTCTGTGGGGTGTGCACACAAATGAGAAAGAAGCTGAATACACAACTAGGGACATAACATCTCCTGATTCAGTGTGAAACTAAGGTGCATCAAATCCATAGGCTGTAATTAACAAGGGTGACAAGATGCATATGACATTATTTAATTTTGACCCTTAAGTGACAGGTGATTAATCATGATTAATGGGTACATTGAATATATCACCAGCAGAAATTCTTTAACTCATTTCCAAATTCCTGAGATGTACTTAGTCAATTTGTGGTAAGTGTGGGGGTTGGGGCTAAATCTGTGTGTCAAAGCATCTAACCAAAACTATTACCCGATAATAGACTGCACTACATTTGCTTATGTCAGCAATTCTGTGTTAAGTGAAATAAGTTGAGGCAGGTTACCACAAGCAGAATCTCTTTCACTTGACTACAGTCAAATACTGAAGACACAACCAGTCAAATTGGTGATTCTGTGATGGAAGTCTGTGTGAAAGTAAGTGATCTACTGTCAAATTTGCAAAGTTAAATGGTTAGTCTTGCATCTGGATTGTCAGGTTCAGGGTGTGTTTGTGTGGAAATACATAAAATAGTGGCCATAATTTAATTTGTTCAAAGTCTGGAAAAAAAAGGTATACCAAGTAAAATGATGCATGTTTTGTAGAGGGAAGAAGTCTCTGTGGAAAAAAATAAATACTTCACAGCAATCACCACAGATTTTACTTGTAGATGACTTGTGACTTCTTCCTAGTTAAAAGTACACCCTTGCTAGTAGGAGCTTAACCTATAAATACAGTTTGTGAGAAAGTTCCTGAAATTTTGTGGCATTTTGTGAAAAGAATATCCTAACATGTTGTACAGAAAGTTTTATTTGGAAATGTGACAGTTCTTCCGGGATGTTTGGAGGTAAACCCAACATTTCAACACGGCCATAAGAATATGCCAAACTACAAATGTCATAAAGTTTGGTTTCTTTAAGGGACAGTTACATGTGTTCAAAGAAGGGAATGTAGCACTGGCACAGAATATTCCCTGAATTAGCATTACATCAGCGATAAAAAAAAAAAAAAAAACTCCAGAAAGGTTGTGCCCTTCACCCTCAAACAGAAACCTATGGAATGATGCACATTACATTAAGATAAAGTAGCATACACATCAAAGCTTCAAAAATGCTTCAAAAATTGTTGCTTGCATGACCACTTACATGACAAATCTTACAAATTTGATATAAAATTTAAGTTTCATATATAAGATCCTACATTTACAGGAACCTCAACAGTAAGTTGTTACCGGTTAGAAAAGTTTGGTAAAGCCAAAGCAAACTAAAACCTGAGAGAATAGTTAGGTAAAAAAATTAAATTGTATTTACATAACATAAATTTTAACTGATCAAAAAGCCAGTTTTCAAATATGCATTAAGTCAAAAAATGCAGCTCAAGATGCACATGTTTACTCTTTGTAAATACCATTCTTGTAGAATTCAGCAGTGTATCCATCAGGGCCTGGGGCTTTACTTATTTTAAGTTTGTTAATAGCAAATTTAATTTCATCTAAGATTAGGGGAGATTCTAAGGAAATCTTTTGGGAATTTAAGGTTATGTATAAACTCATTAAATTGTTCACCAGTATCTGAATTAGGGAGATTGTATACATTTTTGTAAATTTCTTCAAAGGAATTTATGATGTCAAGGTCCGTGTGCTTTAACGTCCCTTTATATTTAATTTTGTTGATCTTGGGGGGGGGGGTGCATTTTTTATATGAATTAACCTGGCAAGTGTTTTGGATGGAATTTGTGTCCATCTGTGCATGTGTAAAGAAGTTTCAGTTCTGTAAGAGTGTGGCTTTTCTGGTAAATGTTGTAAAGCTGTTTTTGTAGATCAATCATTTTTTTCTTCCATCTCTTTGGAATAGCTAAGTTGAAGTTTTTGTTCAGTTTCTTTTAGTTGTATATCTAATTTGGTTTTTGAGCCGTTATGTTTTTTTTATACCATGAGGATTTTTGGATGATATAACCTCTAATAACTGCTTTGGTAGCAGCCCATTGTATGGCATAGGGGATTTGAGTGATGGTAAGGTCTTTGTCAAGATTGGCAAGAGTATATCTTACTTCTCGTGTCACTTCTATTTGAATAATGTTTGAGTTTAGGGTCCAATTGTTAGATATGGAGAACCTATGATTAATACTAGTGGTGTTAATACAAATATGTATTTTGGAATGGTCAGAGATAGATCTCGGATAGACCTTATTGAACAGTTTATGTTGGGTGAGGACTTAGGAAATTAGGAAAGCATCAATTCATGACCAGGATTTGTGTCTTGGTGAGAAAAAGGTAAATCTATTAATTGATTTATCATGTTGAAATCCCATGTAGGGGTCGACCAGGTCAAGGCTGGTCTGTAACTCTTCTAGTGCAAGTGAGATTTGTTGTGCATGCCTGAATTCTTTGTGTGATCTATCCTTATCAGGGTTTAGTAAAGCGTTCCAATCTCACCCTATAATAAAGTAATGATTCTGGTACTTAGAGTGTTAAAAATGTCATAGACAAAGAGGTGTTGGTTAGAACAAAGACCATAAATATTAAGGAAAAGTATAGGTTTGTCTAGATTGGGATAAGTGCATATAAAGAAACACCATCTGCCATTTGGGTTACTTTTAGTGACAAGAATTTCTCCTTGGAAAGATTAATTAATTAAAATAGCTACTCCCCTAGATGCCAAGTTATACCCTGCTACACAGATATGGTTCACCCATTTTCTCTTTCTATCGTTATCCCATAGCTCGTTTAACATATGCGTCTCTTGTAGGTACGTTATATTACTTCTACTTTGAAATATGAGGTGCATAATTAAGTTCCTTTTTTTTCTCCTGGTGTCCTTTTATATTCCATGAATCAATTGTGATCATTACTACAATCTAGTTTTCCTTCTTGTCTGTTAATAGGAAATAACCTGATGGAACATTTGTATGGAAGCAGAGAATACATTTTCAATAAGATTTTCAGTACAATGACATCTAATACACTAAACCCTAACCAGGTGCCTATCCGTCTATCCCTCTGAGGAAGTGTAGCTTTGGTGTGTAATCCAGGCTTAATGGGATCAAATCAATGTATTGCAAGTTATTTAGGAGAGGGGAAAAAGAGGGAAAAAAAACTTAACTTGTTCCAAAAGAAGACAGTCATCAAGTATACACAATGTCCAGCTGCACCTGATATTAGTATAGTTTAAAAAAATTGTAGCTTATCTATTTACCAGAGTGGCATCATGAAGAGCAAGTCGTATAAATAAGATCTTAGTAGCAACATTAGTAAACAGTTTTTACAACTTGTAAATAAAATTGCCAGATTACTTGTGACAGTGCTATTAAAAACATTTGTTTTCCTTAAGAACAATAATATACCTAGGTACCACTAAAAAAGGTATGGGCTGTACATTTCTTAATAGGTTTGCTAGACAAAGTAATTTCATTGAGGGCTATATACATTAAAATAAAATTATCATACTAGATATCATTGACAAAAAAAAGTTAAACTTGTGTTGTGGTAGGTAATATGAAGCCATGAATTCAACAGTTACTGTAGTGATGTTAAAAAAATATATACGAAACAGAGAGACCTAAAAACTAAAACAAGTACCCTCTAACAAAAGAGCACTGCAACATTTTCTTTAAATTTATAACATCTGGCTATATACCAACATATGAAAGACAATTTGCCATTAAGCCAATTAGAGATAACCAGAATTTTCTGAAATTTTCAAAACTTCTCCTGAAAGTTTTCAACTATATTCTTCGTTTTGGCATAAATGACTCCTACCTGAACAACTTCAAAATTATTTTATTTCTTAAACTAAACTCTGATTCTTTTGACACAGGCAATTATAGACCAACTGCCCTTATCAACACGAACTTCAAGATCTTGGCCCATGTTATTGCTAACAGATTGAAAAAAGATTCTTCCATACATAATATCGCAAAAACAACTTGGTTTTATACATAGTAGACAAATCTACGATAACACTTTTCTCTTAGATACTTTGATCAGGATCCTAGGCAGTGACAAAAAACCCAGATACGCCCTTACTGTAGATGCCAGTAAAACCTTTGACAGAGTAGACCTTAACTTTCTATTCAATACCCTAACCTTACTTTGGGATACCACAAAAATTCATCAATTTCATAAAAATACTATATAAAAAAACTCTACCTCACTCTACATTAACAAAATCAGATCCAATCCCATTACAATCTCCAACAGAACAAGACAGGGCTGCCCCCCTTCATGCTATCTTTTTAATCTTTATCTGGAACATTTGCTTTTATTTATATCCCAAAAGACATTTCACCACATACCCAAAATCCTAAATGTTAACCTTAAGTACTCTGCCTTTGCCGACTATCTGAATTTGTACTTTGAACTCCCTAACACTGACATCCATAAAAAACTAAAATCGATAGAATCTTATTCAATCTTATCTAATTATAATATCAACCCTAATAAATCATATGTATTCCCATAAACCCTATAGGCCACAAAGAATTATACTTCCCTGATACTGAGATTAGGCCCAAATATCAACTAAAATATCTAGGTATAAACTAAACTCACAACCTCAAAGAGATCCTCAAAACAAACCTTCTACACACTTGGTCAATTATTGAAAAAGACATTATGAGATGGAGGAACATAAATCTGTCCTTATTATCTAAAGCAAGCATCATCAAAATGAATGTTTTACCTAGAAGTTTCTTCCAACTAAATGCAATTTTTTGACCATTCCTCAAAAATTCTTCACAAAAATGGAAAAGGCCCTTTCCAGATTTATCTGGCACCCAAAATCAGTCAGAATTAGATATGGTAGACTTTCTCTTCCAAAAGACAAGGGAGGCCTAGGCTTGCTTGATTTTAATCTTTACTATAATATTATAAGCTCAGGTAGAATGATTCAGATAGTCAATTATGATCCCAATCTAGAATGCTGGGCCCCTCAATGGATCAAAATTTGGTTCAATCTAATTAAAGATCAAAATATTAATCCGAAATCCCTCCCCTTTTTAAACATTAAAAACTCCTCTACAACCAAACTGCACCCCCTAGTCAAACATATGATCCATACTTTTCAAAACATGTTTTAATCAATTCAGCTACTTAACTCTCTCGATTTTGTACAACCCATACACTTAAATCCCAATCTAATAATTAATAGCCAACCAATAAACTTAGCAAAATTTCCTCTAATTAAAGACATCACAGTCTGGGAACTATACAAATTAACTAATTGCAATATAAAAGATTTAAGGGAGTAGTCGGGGTCCCAAAGAAATATGATATCCTTACACCTCTCATAACCCTCTAAAAAACAAATTCCCTTGGCCAAAATTGATGAACAAGACATTAAAACAGCAAACACAATTCTTAAAACACTAACCTTCAAGAATAAAATGGTGTCCAACACATACAGATTAATTATAGCTATAAAAACCCAAAGCACCCTTCTTTTGCCAACTTACTGGCAAGAGAAAAGCCAAGCATTATACTATGAAGATAAAAGAATATCTATAAATAATAAACTCAAATTAACCCCTTTCACATGTTTACTCTACACTCAGATCATGATTAACAATAATGCAGAATACACTCCATCTATCCTAAGTAACTTTAAATCCAAATTTTCATTCATCTGCCCCTACTGCCCAAATGCAAAAGCTGATATTCTACACCTATTCTGGAGTTGCAAGAAAGTACACAAATTATGGTGCTGCCTAAGAGTCAAATTAGAAAAAATAGGATATGAAAAATCTACCCTTTCGTGGGAAACTGGTTGCATATCCTTCCAGAAAACCTTCCTAGAATCCTTAAACATTCTACCATTACAATGTGCGCCCTCAATAAATACTACATTGCAAAAAACTGGTTAGATAAAACTGTAATCTCATGGGAAGATTTTCAAAAACTTGCTGCAAAATTAATATCCTCCCATAAACTAGCTAACACTTCCATGAAAAAAAAGTACTTTCAAAAGAATTGGGAGACTTTACTAGACTTAATTTTAAAAGACTAAGGCTGCATCTTAGTCCTATTCTTGCTCCTGAACCACTACATAACAACAAGATAGCAATTATTTTTTCACCACATATGTATCTCTTGAATACTACCTAACATATGTTTCTACTTATCCTGGAGTCCTCAAACAAAAGCATTTTATTTTCCCCTCCTTACCCCCTTTTTCAATTACAAATACCTGATGGAAAACCTTTCCTTACTATGAGTGGCATCTAATTGTATATAGTGCATAGAAGTTAGTGTTTTTTCTATTCCTTTCATCACATCTCATATTCATTACTATTCAGTTTATGGAATAAATATGGAATATGTTATTTACATGTAACATACGTATGGATACTCTGGTTAAACTCTATCAACTAAGAAATGATACAGAAGATGCTCCTGATTGGCTTCTTATATTTTTCAGTACATATTGAGCTGATGTTATAAGTTACTTATGTTAGCATTATTATTGTTATACAACAGCATCATTACTTTTTACTGTGTATCTATGACATACAATATCAGTATTATATATATATATATATATATATATATATATATATATATATATATATTTTTTTTTATGGAAACATTTGTAAAACTTCAATAAAGTTTTTTGGGGAAAAAAGTACCATTCTGAACAAAAAGTGAGCATGTGCATCTTAAGCTGCATTTTTTGACTTGATACATATTTGAAAACTGTTTATTTGATCAGTTAAAATGTATGTGCTATGTAAATGGAACTATGCATGTTTCGTGGGTAGGCACTCTGACACGTCTACAAAATGGCAGCATTCTTGAAGTAAGAATGATCTAATTACTTATATCAGTGTTTATGTGACTAGGTATGTGGAGGCAAAAGAGAAATCAATGCTACATTCTTTAGATGATTAAACCACCTGGGACATGTTTATAAGGCTGAGTGATGCACATATATTATACCCACCCTTCCCTTCATACAAAAAGTATGCTGCATACAAACACACTTCAATGTAGCCTCAATCCACAAACAGAGTGGCTTAGTTAAAATATCTCTGCCTCACAACTAGAAGGCCTGGTGTTCAATACTGACTTCCAGTCATGGTCTTTGTGGAGTATGCATATACTTCCTGTGAATTTTTTTTTTTGGTTTCACCAGTTACCTCCCACCTCCAAAAATAAGTTGCTTGACTAGCTGCACTAAATTGCCCATTTAATTTACATACTCTGTTTACCCTTGTGTCACAGTTCATGGTGGAAGAATGTGTATAAACCAACTCACTCACCCAATGAATGTTAAAATAAATAAATAAATACATACAAATTCAACACACACACTGCACCCCTTCAACATGATGTAGAAAATGCAAGAATCAGAGTATTCCCCTCCCACTTCCATAATGCCACAACACAGTAAATGCTAGTCTCAAGCAAACTCTCGCTTTCTCACTCTGTACTGCTAACAAAAGTCATCTCTGTCCCACAGTTCCAAGATGACTGCACACTGATCAATAGCTTGATTAGAGCTCTTCCAGTGTGAAAATTTAAAAATTGTTAAATTCAGTAAAATATTACTTTGAATAATTCAAGTCAATGGCTAGTAATTACGCTTTCTGAATGGCATGAAAGACAAAATTTGGAGAAAGTAAGAAAAAGTTAGTTAGAAAAGGAGAAGAAAACATTCTGTCCAGGAATAATCTTGCAGTTGTTCAGCAAAAAAGGGATTTCATCTTTCAGTTTTGGTACAGGAGATAGATTCCAATAATTTTAAGGAAAAATAAATTAAATCAGAAGTATTTAAAACAAGTGAAACACCGAATTAATTTATAATGTCAAATTACAAAAGACTCAAATACAAGCTTTAGGAAGTTGTTCAGCTGAACTGATAAAACTACAAAAATCAGAGGCTGAAACGAAGAAAAGTCTGGATAAACAGAACGATTCTCAGGAAAAGACATTTTAGAAAACAGAGAATAAAATCTCAGAGATATTCTGCTGTACCAGAGAAACTGAAAGCAACAGACTGGATTAAATTCAAGAAAGTACGAATAAGCAACTGGACTAGTGTTCCACATCAGGATTTATTGAGAGGTCACGTCTCATGTATGCTCCAAATCTGGCCAAGAAAATGGCAAAAACCTATATTAATGAAGGTGCAATCATATAAGCAGAAACAGTCACTGCTGACAAAACTGTAGCAGCAGGAAAAATCATTAAAAACTGGGGACAGCACAGTGTTTGTGGAAATTATTCACTGTGCACCAGACAAAAGAGAAGCAAGGTTGTTCCAGCAATCAGAGTATGCTGACCGGCAGAGATGTGAGATTCAAGCAGCTGCATCGAGTTATCTGCAGAATATTTTTCCTGGAGGATCAAAGACATTTTTGGATACAGAACAGGCTAAGGAGGAAATTAAAAGTTTAGCCAAAAAACAATGAGCCATGAAGGAAAAGGGGACTCTGCTTCCAATTCTTTTGATAATAACAAAGCTCACAGAAAGATTCTACTAGTGCAATACCTTTCTTTGTTCCAACATTAAATGTTTGATTGACTGAAAAATAGACTAGAGGAATCGGAGTACCTTGGACTTGACCGATACATAGGTGTTAATAAATGGTGATGATTAGTCAGAAGGCCATCAAAAATGTGAAATTAGTAAACAAATATGAGAACTCATCAATTCCATTGCATATAGTATTAGACATGTGAAATGTGGCACTTCAGGAAGATGTAGTCGAGAAAAGACTACAGTTTTGTTGATAGTGTTAAACTAGCAGGTGAACTGTAAAGAATACACTCCACTTTATGTCATTAATGTTTGTAACTTTACTTAAGGGACTGAGGTAGATAAGTAAAATCATTTATGTTTCATCAATATTTATATAAAATGTCAATATAAATTGCATAAGTAAAATATTTTTTGTTCTTATTGGTATAAAATGTCACAAAAAACTGCATTTTATATTGCAAAATAGTTTTGTGAAATGTTAAGTCAGAGGTACTTTAAATGGGAGATGGGGGAGTTTTATCAGTGATTGCTGTACATATGAAAGAAAGTAATTTTTCTTAGCTACAATGTTTCCAGGTTTTAAGGAAACAACAAAGTAAGAAAGGCTGTAAAGAAATAAATTAAAGTTAATATAATGTCATGATTTTTGGATTGCTCGAGGGACATAGATGTGTATTGACCATATTACATATTTAGAATTAAAACAGTTTTCCCAGTTTTATAGAGGACATCTAAACTAATGTCTTTAGTTTAAGCTCTGAATAATACTGAAAAAAATTATGAAAGGCTCAGAAACTGTTACTTTTTCTATTTGCAAATTTAAACTTATTTTTTTCTATTAGAAAATGCTTTCAGTTGCTGCAAGTATAAACAATTAATGAAATCTCTTATGTGCATTTTGAGTGAAATATACAAGGTACAATGTAATTAACATTTCAGGGTATACTGGAAAGTAGTAGAAACTGTGAATAAACTATATAAGTTGTTGCCTCCCAGTAGTATAAGTACTTTAATGCAGTTTTATATAACATTGTATAACAATGTATTTAAAGGTAGCCAGTGCACATTTTCTTAAGGCTAAAAGTTAATGTTTATTGAAACTATGCAAGCTGTTTTTCACATCTGGGATGGGAATAGAGATAAATAACAATCAGTGTAAATGAGAGCAGAGGTACGAACTTGTGCTTTAAATGAGTAATCTTAATGTAAGAATAGGTAATGCCAGTGGGTGCAGCTGCCAAACTGGGGTAACTGCTCCTATCTGGTGGGGTACATTTACTTTCTGAAGAATGTACATAGTTTTGTATGCTTGATGTAAGTTAAAAGGGGACAGAGTTCTGAAAATCTATTTAATTTTTGAGTGCTATCACTGAAGCAAAATATCAAGAAAACAGAACATGGGATCAAATACAGATGAGAAAAAGCAACTGCATAAGGGATCAGTCTGCCAAACAATGTGTGCAAGTAAAAGTTGGAAATAAACATTAAAAAGAAGTGCCATGCATAACAGGTGGGAGTGGTATAATTTTAGAGTGATAGCTTTTTAGCATAATGGCTAGTCTACAAATATTAACATGGAAAGCAAACAGCCTTACAAGTCTAGACAAAAATCAAACAATATTGAATTATATTAAGAAGTCCAGGGTGCAAACAGCAATTTTACAGGAGACAGATTTGGACAGAAATAAGCACATGATTTGACAAAATATTTAAGGCTAGGCATTCAGGAGAATATCAGGGGAAAAGGGTAGTAATAATGCTGATTGTAAGAGGACTCAAATAATGATAAAAGAGGAAAAAAGAAACAACAATGACAGATTTATGCCAGTAAGGGGTCACTGGCAGGGAAGGAGGGTTATGATGGTAAATATTTATATTCCATCTGAAACTACCATAATGGGGCTTTTGAGAATTTTGGGAGACATACTAAGCTTTCAGCAGAGATGATTATTTATAGGTGAGGACTGGAACCAAATTTGCAATACTGAGTGTGTATCAGAAGAACCTAAAAGGAAAAATATATCAAAACAAGATAGCTTTCTGTAGAAGTATACAAAGTATACAAGAACATTTGGAAGGAAAGATGTAAATTCAGTAGTGGGAACAATTCCAGAATTTACACAGTATTCTCCAAGGTTCAATAACTTTGTTAGTCTGGACTGGACAGAAATTATATTTCATAGGAAGATGTACATTTCAATGAAAGCTTTGAGACCCTTCTCAATAGTGATACTAGATCATGCACCAACAAAAACTAAGATAAAGAGCTTATATACTGATGCAAAAAATGAGATACTTGTGCTTTCCTCCTTATCTGTTAAAAAGAGGGGAATTTAAGGAAAAAGTAACGGAAATGATTTGAGAATTATGAGTCGGGATATACATTTCTTCAGAAGAAATAGGTAATTAGTGATATAAAATGAAAACGAAAGTAGCTCTCAGTTGGCCCGAATACCAGAGGCTTAGTATTTCTGCTTCGGTTGCTGTCGCTTCAGTACTGACGTCAGGTCATCAGGGGTATAAAAACAGGCAGTCGATGCCATTACATCAGTTTTTCTTGCCCCGAATGTCAGGAGCCCCCAAATAGGGAGCTATGTTATGGTGGAAAAACACCACCAGTAAAAAGTAAATACCAACAACCCTGTAAGGAGTGAGGAACACAGAGAGAAAGAGAGAGAGAGAGATACAAGGGGGCTAGAGGGTGGGAAACCAGGACTGCAACAGTGAATACACTTGAACATCTACATTTATGGTAAGTGTACACAACTGTACTATGTTCTTTATGTTTCACTGTTGCAGTCATCACACTTGGGTGATTCCCAAAGCTGAAGAATGGTTGGAGGCAGTCAAGAAGAGTTGGGGCTGGCTAGTATGCCCTGCAAGACTGCTGTTGCAAAGCCCACCCTGGATTTGGAAAAGATAGGCAGGTGGTAATGCTTGGTGAAGGTATGAACAGAACTCCAGGTAGCAGCTTCCAGAATGTTCCTGGTAGGGACTCCTCTGAAAAAGGCTGTAGAGGTTGAAGTTGCCCTAGTGGAATGCGTTCTGACTCCCTGAGGGGGTGGTTTCCCATGGTGTTTGTAACAGAAATGGATACAGTGTGCTATCCATTTGGAGATGGTTTGTTTTGATATGGCCTTGCCCTCTGCCCCTGGTGCAAAGCTGACTAGTAACTGGTCAGATTTCCTAAAGGGCTTAGTCCTATCAAGGTAGAATATGAGCTGTCTGTGCACATCTAAAGAGTGCAGGATCATTTCCCCCTTATTTTGAGGATTAGGGAAAAAGGTGGGCAAATGGATAGATTGGTTGAGAGCAACACTGGATACCACTTTAGGCATAAAAGTTGGGTTAGTCCTGAGGGAGACACTGTCTGCATAAAAAATAATGAAGGGTTCCACAGCCATAAGTGCTTGTAGCTCAGACACTCTTCTAGCTGAAGTGATGGCCAGAAGCAAGGCTGTTTACCAAGAGAGGAATTTAACTCTGCTGATGCTGCAGGCTCGGGGGGGGGGGGGGGTAGCGTGAGCTTTTCAAACACAAAATCAAGGTCCCAAACAGGGGTGGGAGCGCTTCTTGGGGGCCTTAAGTTGTTAGCTCCTCTCAGGAACTGCTTGATGAGAGGGTGAGAGAAGAGAGATGGCTCAGTGCTGTAATGAGCACAGATGACAGAGGCATGGATCTTAGTGGAGGAAAAGGAGAGGCCTCTGTGGAGTAGGTCTGCTAGGTAATCCAGGATGAGAGGTAAAGAGGGCTGTGCTGTATCCGCTCCTTTAGTGTGAATCCAGGAACAATACCTTTTCCACTTGTCAGCATAGGATTTCCTTGTACTGGGTCATCTGGCTTCATGTATGACATCCAGTACCTGCTTGCTTAGGCTGGCCACTGGAGGAGAAGTCAAGGGATAACCCAGGCTGCAAGGTTCAGGGTCTTCAACTGTGGATGCAAGAACTGTCCCTCCTGCTTTGTCAGGAGAGTAGGGATTTGGGGTAGGTGCCATGGAGGCAATGGTGACAGACTGCGCAATAGTGGGTACCAGTGTTGGCGTGGCCAATCTGGGGCAATCAGAATTGCCCTTGGTCTTTCCTTCCTTATCTTGAGTAATACTCTTGTAAGAAGAGGTAGAGGGTGAAATGCATAGATTGAGAGGTTTGCCCACTGGAAGGATAGGGCATCCACTTTCTACGCCTTGCTGTGAGGTACCCTGGTGCAGAATTTGCTGAGCTGCTGGTTGTAGGGAGAGGCAAATAGGTCCACCTTTGGAGTACCCCATTTCTGAGTCACAAGGCTGAAGGTGTTGTGGTTTAATTGTCACTCACATGGGTCTAGGAAATTTCTGCTTAAGTTGTCTGCCAGAGTGTTTTGATTGCCTGGCAGGAATTGAGCTTGCAGGTGAATATGCATGGCTGAGGCTGTGGTTCCACAGGGTCATGGCTAGCCTGCAGAGTAGGTTCCCCCCTGCTTATGTACCACATCGCTGTGGTGTTGTCAGTTTTGATTAGTAAGGGTCCTGGTGACAGCAGGGATCTGAAAGCTGTCAGAGCATGCTGAACAGCTAGCATCTCTTTTTGGTTAATGTGCAGATGAATTTGATTTGGGCTCCAGTGGCCCTGAATGCACCTGCCATCAGATGTGCACCCCAGGCATAATCTGATGGGTCTGTGGTTAGGTTCTGGGCAGCGTGGGGTTGTGTGAAGGGAAGCCCCTTGTTGTGGTTGCATGCTGCAGCCCACCAAAGGAACTCTTTCCTTAGACAAGGTATAATAGGCATGATGGTTTCCAGGTAATGAGAATGTTGGCACCAAAGGCTTTTTAAGTACCATCGAGGTTTCCTCATAAGCAGTCTGGCATATGAAATTAGTAGAATGCAGGAGGCCATGAACCCTAGAGCCTGCAGGATTTTCCTTGCAGATACCAGGATTCTGGTGGCCATTTGAGCGAAGTAGCCTGTCAGATAGGCTTGTTTTCTGGAGTAAGGAATGCCAACTGAGATGCTGTGTCCAAGCTTGCTCCCAGGAATACAATTTTTTGACTGGGGCTAGTTTGGATTTCTTTTCATAGACAGTGTACCCCAGGGAGGTTAGAAGGTCTTTTACAAATGTCAGGTGCTGCAACAGTTTTTCCTGTCTGCCTGAATTAGGCAATTGTCCAAGTAGGAGTAAATTTGAATATTTCTCTGTCTGCAATGTCTGGAGCCAGGCATTTTGTGAAAACTCTGGGAGCAGTGGATAAGCCAAGGGGAAGTGCAGAGAACTGATAATGCATAGATCCTGCCCTGAAATGTAGATATTTCCTGTAGGAGTCCCTTATTGGGATGTGCAAATAGGCCTCCTTTAGGTCTAGGGTGGCTAACCAGGCATCTTTGGACAGCACAGGGAGACGCTGCTGTAGGGTGAGCATTTTGAATTTTGGTACCACCAGGAAGGTGTTTAGAATGGCTAGATCTAAGATTGGGTGCCAGGTGCCCTCTTTTCTGGGTACTAGGAAAAGTCTGGATTAAACACCTTGGCCTATCTGTTCTGTAGGAACAGGATGAATTGCCCTTATGGAGAGCAGGGACTGAATTTGGTTTTGTGCCCACTGGTTTGGAGGAAGATCTGGGAACCCTTTTGGGGTTGGCAGCATGTGGAAATAAAATTTGTACCCCTGGAATACTATGTTGAGGACCCATCGATCATTGGTGATGGAGGTCCAGATTTTTGCATGGTAGGCAAGTTTTCCTCCTAGGGGCATTAGCAATTGGGCAGAGGTGAGGGGTGGAGTTGAGAAGTCATTGTGAATTCTTTCCATAAGGGGGTGGCTTAGCACTCCCTGCTTTAGAAGTCCATTGCTTAGATCTCTGCTTAAAGACTTTTTTTTTTTTTTTTTTACAGTCGAGACTTTAGAGAATAAAGTACGTTGGTTTGCCAGCTGCTGGTTCTTTCTTTCATTGCTGGCATCTTTTTTGTGGTCTACAATTAGATCTCTGCATACCCTGAGACTGTAATCTGGGGGGTCTGTTTCCCCTGGGTCTAGTCTGAGATGTCCTTGAGGGTGCTGGAAAGGAACAATGTTTTGAGGGGCAATGCCTACTAAATCTTGCAAAAAATCTTTGACTGTCTGCATAGACTTAGCCCTCTCTTCCATCTTTTTTAAAACCTCTTCTGCTTTGGTGCCAAACAGATTGTCCTTGTTCAGAGGTGTGTCCAATAATTTTGATTTGACATGGTCTGCTCCTTAAGCCAGGCATGCCTTCTAAGTACAAAACCTGTGACTGCTGCCCTGCAAGATGCTTCTAGGGCATCAAACCCACACTGCAGGGTATGTTTGCTGACTTGGCCTGCAGAATGCATAAGCTCCTATAATTCTTTATTTTCTGCACAGCCAGGAAAGGTAGATCATTTTTGCTTAATAAGTTCCATAGTATGTTGCTGATATTTCAACATGTGGAACTGACAATTTAATGCTCTAATGGCGAGAGTTGCAGAGGTGTATACTTTTATACCCCATCTGTCTAAAGTTCGGTAATCCCTTTCTGAGGGGGTGGGATTCTTAGCTGTAGTTGCTTTTATTCCTTTAGGTCCTTGGGAGATGACCTCTGGGTCAGCAGTAGGACTTTTGAAGAGAAATTTGTGTGAGTCAGGGACTCTGTAGTACCTGTCAGGTTTCCTTGGAGCAGAGGGTAAAGTATCAGGAGTTAGACTGGATTCCATAAAGACATCACCCACAACATCCAGAACAGGAGGGATAGCTAAGGGTCTGTGCTGTGGTAGATCTAAAAATTCCCTGAGTCTCTTTTTGGACTGAGGATAATCCTGGCATTACCAATGGAAATCACCAAAAGAAAAATCCTCTGGAGGGGAGGCAGAAGGAATGGATTCCTCTGCATCTGAATCCTTACAGGCAGATATGGGCATTTCTTCATAATCAGAAAACTCAGAATCATCGGACTCTTGGTCAGATAAAGCTGCTGGGGACAAGTCTCTCTCTTTTAGCAGGGAAGGCTGGCTTCCCCTAATCAGCATGATCAGGTCTTCTGCCATTTTAAGCATCTGAGATTGTGGCAAGGAAGCAGGTGCTTGAGACTGGGTCGTCGAATTTTTAGGCATAGCTCGTACTCTTGGCCTTAGAAACCCGGTAGTTTTAGAAAGAACTGAAGACACGAAAGAAGTCATTGGTTTGTGTCGAATATCGGTAGTGAGAAGAGCTTCCTCAGAAGCTGGTGCCTGCACAGCAACTCCGGACCCATCCAAGGTAGAGACATCCGCAGGTTCAGTAGTCAAAGAAGAGTCCCGTGGCATACCGGACTCCGAACGGGTCTCAGTAGCGGCCTGTGAATCCATCGAAGCGGACATCAGGGGCTGCAAAAGTGCCTCACTGAGTACCGGCGAACTGGCGACTAGCTTAACGGAAGCATCATCAGCAGTTTTGGACCTGTGCAGTCTGTCTCTTGTCTTTATCCTTATGTTTTTTCGGAAGATCAGTAGTCGGATGGCTTACCAAAGCCATTTTGGAATACAGAGATCGAAAATGAAAGTATTTAGCTACAATAAGGGTCTGATGATGAATAGTTTGGGCACTGAACAAAGCACAAAACTGACAGCGAGGTACGTCGTGGTCAGGGCCTAAACAGGTGAGACGCAAGAATGGAAATCTCGGTGTGGTATTTGCTTTCCACAGGCGAGACAATTGCTAACTTTTTTCTGACATCGGTTAGAGCAAGAAAAAAGGATCCCCAACGGGGTACTTCACTTTAGAAGACTTCAAGATGACTCAATTTCATAAATGAAAACTCAGGTAGCAGCTGACCAGCGCTTGTGTGAACTGCTTCTGCTTCGGGCTCCTCGGCAAGAAAGACTGATGTAATGGTGTCAGCTGCCTGTTTTTATATCCCTGATGACCTGACGTCAGTACTGAAGTGACAGCAACTGACGCAGAAATACTAAGCCTCTGGTATTCGGGCCAACTGAGGGCTACCCCTAGCAGGATAAACCAAGTGTGATGACTGCAACAGTGAAACACGAAGAACATCTTTAATTTTCTTCTGGTGAAGGCATTCTTTTTTGATTTGGATGTATGCTTGGGGTCACTGTCATGTTGAAAGGTGAAATTCCTCTTCATCTTCAGTTTTCTAGCAGATGCCTGAAGGTTTTGGGCCAAAAGTGACTGGTAAGTGGATCACTTCATAATTCCCTCCACCTTGACTAAAGCCCAAATTCCAGCTGAAGAAAAGCAACCCCAAAGCATGATACTGCCACCACCATGCTTCACCGTGAGGATGGTGTTCTTTTGGTGATGCAAAGTGTTTTTGCGCTAAACATACCTTTTGGAATTGTGGAGAGAAAGTTCCACACTAGTTTCATCAGACCATAACATATTTTCCCCTATGCTTTTGGGAGACGTATTGTTTTGCAAATTTTAGCCAGGCCTGGATGTTTTTCTGTGCAAGAAAAGGCTTCCGTCTTGCAAGCCTACCCCAT
This sequence comes from Protopterus annectens, assembly GCF_019279795.1. Lineage (NCBI taxonomy): Eukaryota > Metazoa > Chordata > Ceratodontiformes > Protopteridae > Protopterus > Protopterus annectens. The sequence continues at coordinate 420,562,346 of NC_056737.1, read as the reverse complement.
AGTCCAGACATATGGAGAATACGGGAGATTGTTGTCACATGTAGTACACAAACAATACTTGCCAGAAATTCCTGCAGCTCCTTCAGTGTTGCTGTAGGTCTCTTGGCAGCTTCCCTGACCAATTTTCATCTTGTCTTTTCATCAATTTTGAATGGATGGCCAGTTCTTTGCAATGTCACTTTTGTCCCATATTTTTTCCACTTTTTGATGACTGTCTTCACTATGTTCCATGCTATATCCAATGCTGTGGAAATATTTTTTGTACCCCTCTCCTGACTGATAACTTTCAACAATGAGATCCCTTTGATGCTTTGTAAGCTCTCTGCGAACCATGGCTTTTGCTGTAGAAGGCAAACGAGTAAAGGTCAGTAAAATCCTACTAGGACAGCTGACCTTTATTTGGGGTTAATCACAGTCTCTTTAATTGATAGCAGGTATGTACACAAGAAGACTGAATGTTGTAATTAAATCAGAAAGTGCTTGAACAAAGTATTGGTTTAAGGGTGTGCACACACAACAAAGTATTAGTTTAAGTGTGTGCACACTTATGCAACCAGCGTATTGTATTTTTTTTATTTTTTATATTTTTCCCCCAAGAGATTTGTTTTTCAAATGAATTGTACAGGTTATAGGTCACATTAAAGATGGGAAAAGTTTTGAAATGATTTATTGTGGTCTCATTTTTTATATCACAAAAACCTGGCATTTTAACAGGGGTGTGTAAACTTTTTATATCCACTGTGCGCACACACACACACACACACATATGTATGTATATATATATATATATATATATATATATATATATATATATATATATATATATATATACACACACACACACACACACACACACACATATATATATATATATATATATACACACACACACACACACGTGTGTGTGTGTGTTTGTGTGTGTGGGTACGTATATCTAGATTAAGACAACAAAGGAACAGACAGGGTCAAAAAAAGATCTGGCCAATCCCCAGAGGCACAATGATAACTTGGAAGGGGGAAGAAGTGGGGAGTAGAGTTGAACTGGATGAAAAGATACACACAGATCTATCGTTATGGCAAGTTCACAACTTTTGTATCCGATGTTATCTTTTTTCATCTGATTCCACATATCCCCAAGCTACCCACAGGTACCTGGGAGGATTCAAGGAAGGATATTCCTAAGTATGGCAGAGCCAAAAGATGCTTGCATCTTTAACTGCATATCTAATTTATAGTGAAACACAAAGGTATGAGTTGAGGACCCAGTTGTGGCCGCACGTATGTCACTTACAGGAACTTGTTTAGTAAAGGCTGTTGAGGTTGCCATTGGTCTTATAGAATGCTTTTTAGGCTTTGACTGTAGAGGCATGCCTAGTGAATCACAGACAAAGGAAATGCAACTTGGCAACCATCTTGAGGATGTTACTTTAGATATTGATTGCCCCAACTTTTTCTTGGGGAAGGATGTCAGCAGTTTATCCAATTTTCTGAAAGTCTTGGTACAGTGCAAGTAAAATCTGGGTTGTCTGCGTACATCTAATGTATATAGCATATGTTTTCCTTCACTGGAAAAATTTGGAAACAAAAACTGGCAAATCAATTTAGTGGTCTAAATTTGTTTCAGAAGCCATCTCTTTGAGAAAGGAAGGATTTGTTCTCAATGACACTATCTTTGTGAAAGAACAAAAAGGGGGCCTTACATGACAGTGCGTGAAGTTCTGATACTCATTTGGCAGAAGTAATGGTGACCAAAAATATAGTCTTCCAAGAAAGAAATTTCATATCTGTGGACACTGAAGGCTTGAAGGGTTTCTGAGTTAATGACAGAAGCAAAATGGTGATATCCCAGGGAGGGACTGGATCAGAAACTGGGAGTCTCAATAAAAATATACCTCTTAGAAAAGCTTTGTAAATTATGAGGGAAGCAATGGAAGTTCTGTTGAACCCTATGCGGAAGTTTGAATTGGCTGCCAGTTGTACTTTAATTGTTGAATGACTTGACTCAGACTTGAAAAGTTCTGATAGAAATTGCAAAATTTTTGGAAGCTATGTTAAGAACAGATCTAGTCCAGTATAAGGCACTCAGAGGGAGAAGCACTTCCATTTGCTTTTCTAAGTCTACCCTGTAGAATTCCTTTTTGAGAAATATAGGATTCATATTACCTGGGGGAAAGCCTGGCATCTCTGGCAATTGTTAGAATTGAAGAAACTATGTAGTTAGTTTTAGGGTCTTCTAGAGGCATCTTGGAGGGGTGCGTGAGGAGATCCAGCATTCATGGTAGGTGAACTAGGTAAAGACAAAGAAAGGGGAACCACATCTGTTGAGGCCAGAAAGTAGCAATGAGGATTACTCTGGTCTTGTACTAATTGCTTTTTGAATGAACTTTGTGATAAGAGGAATGGGTGGTAGGCATAAAGGAGACCTGGGGGTCAAGGATGGACTAGAGCATCTCTTGGTGACTGGCCCTGTGCAGGGATGAAGGCAAATCACCTTCTGCATTTGTTTAGGTAAGAAGTGAAAAGGTTGCAGTAAGGTCGGCCCCAGTGGTTAAAGACCTCTGTTGCCACTGTTTTGTTGACACACTACTCGTGAGTTTGTCCATCAGGATGTTGGATCTCCCCTAGTACTATGCACTGCCAAATTCTCATGGCTTTATGGCAGACAGGATACGATCGGGTTGTACCTTGTTTGCTGATATATCAAACCACTGACATATTGTCTGAATGTTGGAAATCACATCCATAGGTAGATGGGTCCTTCAAAATACCCCTCCCCAACTCAAGAAAGAACACTTCTGTGGTCATTGTGGCTTTGGGTACTGAAGGATGAAAGAGTCTACCCAGAGTAACTGAGTCAGATGAAATCCACCACTGAATGTGGTTCCTGCAGACCGAGACATTTGTAGTGAAGGGGATGAATTTTCTGAGACCACTGCATAGCTAATGTTCACTGTAGAACTCTCATGCCATAGCTGACTAAAGGAATGATCACAATGGAGGAAGCCATTAGACCTAGGAGGCATATCATCAGTCGAGCCTTGGGGATGGGATTTTTTTATTACCTAAAGAGCAAATGATCTAATTGATTTGACCCGTGCTGAGGGCAGTTTTGGTATCTAATGTACAGTGGCTATTTATCAGCCTCTGAATTCTATGGCTTGGGTAGGCTGTAATTTGCTCTTACTGGTATTTAGAGAGATGCCCAAATAGGTCAACAGTTGTAGCAGGAAAGACTGATGTGCAAGAAGTCCAGATTTGGGAATAACTGGATCCCTTTAAGCCTGAGACAGCCTGTCACTGCTGCCATTATCTTGGTTAAACACTGGGGTGGCTGTAGTGAGACCAATAGCAGCGCTCTGAATTGAAAGTGACTGGATCTCAGACAGAAATGAAGGAATCTCCTGGACTGCTGCTAGATCTTTATGTGATAGTAGGCATCCTGGAGATCTACACAGCACATCCAATCGTCTCTTCTGAGGAGAGTTAGAATGGCCTAAATAGTGACCATCCAGAATTTTGTCTGTGTTACAAATTAATTCAAACTGCTGAGATACAGTATTGGTCTCAGGTCCCCTTGTCTTTTGGGGTACTAAATAGATGCTTGAGTAGACTCTGCATTCTAACCGGTCTTGGGGGACAGTTTAAATTACTCTTTTGTCCAGCAACTTTTGAAATTCTGTTGCTGTGGATTCCAACTGATTGGATGGTGTGTTGTCATTCTTTTTTTTTTCTTGGGGTTTCCAAAAAGGGTATTGTATAACCTCCTGTAAACAATCCATAGGACCCACATATCATAAGTAATACTTCGCCAGGCTTGAGGGTGTAAGAAGTGTCTCCCAACTGATTCCACAGTGCAACGGTCAGGGAAGTGTTCATGGACACTTTTAAGGTTTGTCTTTGAAAAGTCCATGGAAGCCTTGATTTTGTGGACCTCCTCTGCTCTTGGGCAATGTCTCATGGAATTGCCACCTCCTCTGCCTCTGGGAGGCCTATCCCCAGAAATGTCCTGGTAAGAACCTTGGGATTTTTGTGAACTACATTTTTCTTTCCCCCCCCCTCTCAGATTCCTGAAAAATGATCTCTTCGGGGATGAAAAACAGATTCCAGTGGTAGACAATTTCATACTGTCCTGTTCAGTTCTGGTAAGCATGTTTCAGTCCAAATAAGGTGGAACATTTATATGGGGCATTTTTGATTGACATTTTAAAGCATCGGCAAAGTCGCAGAGCTGCATTCAGGCATGACTACACATCATAATGTATGCACTCCACTGCTCGGGCTGCACCATCTGCTGCATTAGAAAGCAGTCTTATGGCTACATTCAAAGAGAACTGTCAGGACTAACTGGGAATCCACACTTTTTTGGGTATCCACTGGTAAGTTAACCAACATAAAATTTGAAAGTTCTTTTAACAAATCCCTCAGGAAGCATGTCAAATGAGCCATATACTTCAGAGCATGAAGAAAGAATGTGGCTGAAGCATATGTCCATTTCCCCAATTTGTCCACTGCCCTAGACTCCCTATTAGGGGGATGGACAGAGGAGCTCTACTCAGACAGTCCCTTTTTAGTGGCTGCTGTTACCACCATGGGATTTACAGGGGGACCCTTGGCTCAGAATTTCCTTTCTTTAGGGGCAATTAAAATTTTGTCTGGCTTTTTTGGGATGGGCTCTGCCATATCAGGCTCCTTCTAGGCTTTTTGACTGATAAAGTCAACTAAAGTTTTGGGAGGGGAAACAACCCAGGATGCTGAAGGGTCAGACCCAAAGGCTTTGAGAAACAGATTCATCAGAAGAAGCAGCTTCAATGGACCATCACACCTCTCTGTTTCATCAATCCAAAGGAGACGTCTTCGGGGGGGGGTGGACCTTGGGGAGCCTTTCCCCTCATCTAAGTCTGTTTCTTTGGTGAAAGACTCAGGAGAGGAGTTAATATACTTCCTCTTACAAGTCCTCTTCCAGAGAATGTGTCAGTGGACTCCTGAGGGGGGACTCGAGTGTCGAGTATCTCAAAGTCTACATGAGTCTGTCTGCCTCTGTCTACCAGACTATGAGGAGGAGGGTATAGTTTTCAGGAGGAGTCTGGACGGATCTGGACTAGAGTGTACCTGTCATCTTGGTCCAGCCAAGGCCTTCTTCCACAGCCTCGAAAGCAGAGTCAGCCATTACAACCTACGAACCACCACCCATGGGGACTTCCAAGATGACTGCACATTGAGTAATCATTTAATTTTGTCTCTTCCAGTCTAAAAAGAAGACACTTAGCAGAGAAAGCCAGTGGACCTAGATTTCTGGGTAAATTTCAGTAACGGACTAGTAAGTCTAATGCCTAGATGCCAGGATAAAAGAAATATAAAGGTCCTGGAGAAAAATCAGCTACAGAAGGTGAGGAAGAAACACAGACTGTGAAACGTATTGCAGTTGTTCAGAAAGAAGCAGTGCAACTTCCAGACGTAACTTCCATTAACCTACAGAAATGTTATAAAGCAGCTGCACACAGACCTGGTTAAAATAAATGAAACACTAATGCAGTATATCAACACAAACAACAAAAAGCTGGAAAAAATGGAAGCAGCTTTGAACAGATATTCAGATAAGGTGACAGAACTGCAAAACTAAAAGATTTAATGAAGAAAAGGCTGGCTGAATATGAGACTGCACAAGATGAGATGTGTCAAAAATAATAGAATTAGAGGAGAGAGCACGTAGGGAAAACTTGAGATTTTCTGCTGTATCAGATAAGCTGGAAGGAAGATACTATATTAATTTTATGAGAGCACAAATAAGTAACTGGACTAGTATTTCACAGCAGCTGTTAATTTAAAAGGCACATCATGTGTATGCTTCAGACCTGGCTATGATAAAGCAAACTAGACCTTTAATAGTAAAGATGCAATCCTACAAGGAGAAGGAGTTGATTCTGACAAAAATGTGGCAGAAGGACAAAGCACTAAAAGTGGGAGACAGCAGTGTGTTTGTGGAGAATAACTATTCATTGTACATAAGGCAGAACAGGAGTAAATGTATACCACTGTTCGGGGAATGTTGAAAAGCAGGCACGAGATTCAAACTGCTGTACCCAAGCTATCCCCCAAAAAGCACAAAAGTTGACTAGAAGAATCGAGATTGCACGGCAGATGAAGCAGAGACAGGGTTTGGGAGATGGAGATGAACAGGAATAGAGCAAAAGAATCTGGAAATATTGGACTTTCTTGGACTTGTAGGGGACTCTACAGCATATGGCCTACTTCATGTCATTAACGTTTGCAGACTAAAAATCAGTAACTTGGAAACTGACAACTGTGGGATTACAAAGCACTAATTATATTTGTGAAAAAGGACAGAACAAGAACATCTGGAAATGATGGACTTGTTTGGACTTTGTTAAATTTGTAGGGGACTCCGAAGCATATGCCCTACTTCATGTCATTAATGTTCAGAAAAATATTGAGGAGAGGAGGGAGAGAGCAAGTAAAACAATTTTTTTTTCTTAAGAGTATTACTTAAGTGGTGCAAAATTTTCTCTGCTTGTACTACATACAGGTTTTTTTTCAGTTAAGTGTAACGGGGATACTAATGTAAATAGGTGCTTCTGTTTATTCTTTTTCTTTTCCCCCTCTCTCTTTCTCCTTGTTTAGTTTTATGAAATGTAGGCACTGAAATGTATAAAAAAAAAAAGATCTGGTTGAAAGAGCATGACAAAGGAAAAAATAGTGTGCTTTTTCTCATTCTTGTATGGGGGAATGTCTGTGTTAAGGCCTTTAGCTTTATACAGTAACACGATTTGACAGAAAGCAAATAAATGAAAAGGATTATTGCATATATTATAAGGTCTTTTTTCTAGTAAGCAGTCCTGTATCTGGTTCTCATGTCACTAGCAGACAATCTGATAAAGAGAAATGGCTTGGAGAAAATGTTTTCTGAAGGCTTTCAAGTGTTTTCCCAGCTGGGAATAGCTGTAAGGACAAGGCAAAACCAAACATCACTTAATAGAATCACAGGCTGTATCATGTGTCTTACACGGATAAGCTTTCTTTTTGTTTAGCTCGAGTCTGTGGGCATGGCTGTCAGTTTGGAACTTGTGTTCCTTTTAAGGGGTAAAATTTCAATATTTGCAGATGTACATAGTTGTGTGGGTTATTAAGTTAGTAGGTTTAGGGGTATTAGTTTAGGGAGTATTTATGTGTGTGTGTAGTTTTATTTGAGGATTTTCAATAAAACAAAAAGTTCTGCAAGATGTGACATTGGTTCAAATGGAGATGACATGAAACAGTTGTATAAACGATTGGCCTGCTAGACATTGCATACATATAACACAAAATGTGGAACTAGACACTTGAAAAAGATGTTTTACATAAAAGGTTGGAATAATAATCCCTCAAGAATAGGATTCTTTCCATAATGTCTTTAAACATCAATAGTCTCACAGATAAATACCAAAAAAGAAAGAGTAGTGAACTATATTTAAACAATGTAGAGTGCAAATAACTATGCTACAGGAGACACACTTGGAAAGAACTGAATATGTGAATTTGATACAGAAACGTTTTCAGCATGGTTATTCAGTGGAATATCTGGGGCAAAGAAAGGAGGATACTAATTGCAACAGCAGCTCCAATAGTAATAGAAGAGGAAAAAAATAATAATGGTAGCTTTGTAGTACTAAGGAGCTACTGGCAAGGGAAGAGGATTACACTGGCATTTATATATATTCCACCGAAAACTGCTATAATGGAGCCAAGGAAAATTTGGGGAGAAATAATCAGCTTTCAGAACGACTTTGGAGACAGTCTGGAGCCAAGCAACATTCAGATCTGACTGTTTCAATACTTTTGGTGCCAGCCCTGCATTAGCTGTGGGGTTAGGAAACCATTTTAGTTTTTTCAAAGCAATCATCAGGTCTCTAATTTTCAGTTTCTCTTTGACTTTTTCCTTTTCTTTCTCTCTGGGTCTCTCCCTTTCTTTATCCCTCTTATTTTCAGAGAAAGGGGACGAGGTGGGATGCCTTCAGGTCTGAAGACATTTTTGACCCCTGTCTGCTGGAGGAAAAGGCCCTTTAAAATCAAATTCTTTCTATGTCTTTGAAGGAATCTTGTGTCGAAAACAGCACAGATAGAGCAAGAAACTTGTAAATGAGAAGACTCCAATCAGTACACACACAGAGTGAGGGCCATGGGGTGGAATTTTATGCTCAGAGGAACAGCACTTTTTAAAACCTGTTGACACTAGTGTTTTGCCCTTCACCCATATATAACTTACTTACCTAAGAAGAAAAAGTTATTAATAAACTAGTATGCTAGACTTATTTATATAAATGTACATACACAGAACAAAACCATCATAAAATCTAAGAATAGACTAATCTATATATACTAAATCCGAACCCTATCTAATACTGAGCTATATTTTAAGGTAACACTAACCGATCAGGCGAACCTGGCTCCCCCCCCCGACATCGGAAGCTGACATCGCAGGTACCTCTGCAGACATGCAGGGTGGAGAAACTAGGATGGCATCTGAAGCAGTACCTACCAAAGTCACCAATGCTGGATGTACCACAGTCCCTAATTCGACAACTGGTGGGACGTGTGAACTCATAGGTGCAGTCTCTTTTTCTGGCCTAGAAACTTTGGCCTTCTTTCTTGGCAGTTCACCTGAGATGGCTGTCATAGCTTCCATGCTTAAGGTGAGTCATTTAAGGTGTTGGTTTTCAACAAATAAGTTCAGGGTTGAAAGACAGCTGTGCAGTGTTTTTGGAACAAATGACTGACAGATAGAATGCAGTCTGTAGTCATGGATAGGCCCTAAACAGAACAGGCAGAGTTTGTGGCGTCTTTGTGCAGAATTTGATATCCGGACTTGCATTTTCCTTTCCTAGATGACATGGACAGAATCAGCTAATTGAAAAAACAGAACAGCAACCAAAGCTAGAAAAGAGGTTCTTCAATGGGGTACTTATCTTTCTGGAGTCACTTGGCATGGAGCAGAATGAGCAAGCTGATGTTCAACTGGCAGCAGAGAAGTTTGGAGGTCAGTGTGTGCAGACAACACATTTATGAACCATGGTTATGGTACCCAAGTGTGACATCCCATGCACCGCACAGCAGCCAGGCTAAGCTTTTGTAGATGGGCCGGACATACAGGTTGCCTCAGGTGGAGGATCCCTCATGTTTAGAATACTGCAACATGAGAACAGAAGGACAGTAAAAGCATTCACTTATACTGAATAATGATGGAGCTCTTGGTCCACATGTCTGGTTTATACAGATGGCAAATGAGATCTGAGGTAGTTCAGGCAGGATAGGAGAATTGTGGGTAAGGGAGGAGTCAGAGCTCTTGGATTCAAAGCTTTGGTGTGTAAGGCACAGAGGCTGGATCCGTCCAGCTCTGACAGACAACACATTGAAGCAGACAAAAAAAGACAATAGATATGGAATTTAGAAACAAAGCAGAAATAAGAGATATGGGAAAGTGATAATAGAAATTATTTAAAGAAGCTGACAAGATACTATAGAAGGGAATCTCAAAGAACAAAAACAGGAACAAATGCAGTGTGCTAAAGGGACAATAAGGGAGTATTTGGACAACATACATGAGTACAGAAAGGCTGATGTTAGAATATTTTTTTCTCAAAATTTCTTTTTATTCAGATTTAACAATTAGATGAAGTATAACAATTAAAATATGTATACAAATTAATTATTTAAACACGTAAACAGATGAAAAAAACAAAACACAACAAAACCATCAATATACAAGAGAGTCTTACACATATCTAAAATTCTAAATATTAATGAAATAAGGTTTGTTGCTAGCATATTACTGACTGTTTTACTTAGCAGCTCTTTAACTTTCATCCAGGTGCTGTAAGTAGTAGTAATTCTGGTTGTTCACATCTTGGTTGTAAGATGTTCTAAATACAAACTTTGGTTGCAATGTTTATAAATTCTTTCAAAGTTGGAGTTAATTCATTTTTCAACTTCTTGGGGATTACTGCTGCTGTTAGAATACTCCATAGAAGCAGGCAGTTTATTTTCTTTACATAAGCAGGTATTGGGGTGTTAAATAAAATTAATGATTTGGTTAAAATAAACTTATCATTAAATAAAGCCTGTAGAAAAACATTAATATTACTCCAGAATGGTTTAATAAAGTACAGTTGGGTACACTTGCCATAAATGTAGATGTTCGAGTGTATTCACTGTTGCAGTCATTACATTTGGGTAATCTGTTGGCAGGTTGCCCTCAGTCGGCCTGAATAACAAAGTCTTGGGTCCTACGTCAGTTGCTGTCTCCTCTTCCATGACGTCAAGGGTATAAAACATGCAGCCAACGCCATTTTAATCAGTTTTTTCTTGCCCCAGATGTCAGGTGCCCACCAAATGGGGAGCAAAAATATATATATGAACTGTAAATATATAAATGCACCATAGAAACATAAAATTTACCTTCAGCTAAAAGCAAATACACCACAAAGGCTTATAGTGAAGGAAAGAAAAGGTATAGAAAGGGGGCTGGCGGGTGGGTAACCCGGATTGCAACAGTGAATACACTCGAACATCTACATTTATGGTAAGTGTACACAACTGTACTATGTTCTTTGTGTTTCACTGTTGCAGTCATTACATTTGGGTAGAATCCCAAAGCTATGGATGGGAGGATGGAACTAAACAGAAGTAAGAGCAGCTATAAGGCCCTGCAGGACTGCAGTGGCATAGCCTGCCCTGGATTTAGAGAAGAGAGGTAAATGATAATGCTTTGTGAATGTATGAACTGAGCTTCAAGTAGCAGTTTCTAGAATGTCTCTGGTAGGGACCCCTCTGAGAAAAGCTGCTGAAGTAGAGGCAGCCCTGGTGGAATGGGATCTGATCCCCTTGGGCACAGGTTTACCATGGTGCAAGTAGCAAAAACAAATGCAATGACTTATCCATTTAGAAATAGTCTGCTTTGATATAGCCTTCCCCTCTGATCCTGCAGCACATGCTACCAGTAGTTTCTCAGACATTCTTAGAGATTTTGTCCTGTTTAAGTAGAATCTTAGTTGTCTGTGTACATCCAATGAATGCAGAATTCTCTCCCCCTTGTTCTGTGGATTTGGGAAAAAAGTTGGCAGGTGAATGGTCTGGTTAAGAGCCACACTGGATACCACCTTAGGCATAAAAGAAAGATTGATCCTGAGGGCCAACCTGTCCGGGTAAAAAATAATGAAAGGCTCCACTGCCATGAGAGCCTGTAGTTCTGAAACCCTTCTAACTGAGGTGACTGCCAAAAGAAAAGCTGTCTTCCAAGAAAGAAATTTTATATCCGCAGTAGCTGCTGGTTCAAAAGGAGGTAGGGTGAGTTTTTCCCGCACAAAATTGAGGTCCCATGCAGGAGTTGGTGCTTTCTTGGGAGGCCTTAAATTTTTGGCCCCTCTGAGATACTGTTTTAACAGTGGATGAGAAAAGAGGGGAGGCTCTGTGTTGTAATGAGCCGAGATGGCAGAGGCATGGATTTTTATTGAAGAAAAAGATAGGCCCTTGTCAAGCATCTCAGTTAAGTATTGTAAAATCTGAGGAATATTGGGCTTTGCTGTGTCTATTCCTTGTGCTTGGTTCCAAGCACAGAATCTCTTCCATTTATCAGCATAAGACTTTCTAGTACTAGGCCTTCTGGCTTCTAAAATGACATCCATCACAGGTTTACTGAGAGATGTGGTTTGAATAATAAGTTGATTAACTATGCTGCAAGATTCAGAGTTTGGAGCTGAGTGTGCAGAATTTGATAGTTCTGCTGAGACAATAGATGAGGTATTGGAGGCAAGTACCACGGAGGAAGGTGTGACATATTCCTTAGAAGTGGGTACCAATGTTGGTAAGGCCAGTCCGAAGCAATTAGAATCATTTTTGATTTTTCCTGCCTGACGTTTAGTCAGACCTTGGAGAGTAGAGGCAGAGGGGGAAAGGCATAGACTGATAGGTTTTTCCAGCTGAAAGATAGAGCATCCACTTTCCATGCTTTTTTGTGATGAGCTCTTGTGCAGAATTTGTCCAACTGACAGTTTTGGGGAGAGGCAAATAGATCTATGTCTGGGCTTCCCCATTTCTGTGTTAACATGCTGAAGGTTTGTGGATCCAGTTTCCATTCATGCGGGTCCATAAGATTTCTGCTTAGGTCATCTGCCAGAGTATTTTGCTTTCCTGGCAGGAATTGAGCTTGAAGATGTATTTGGTAAGTCAAGGCTGTGTTCCACAAGGCCATGGCTAGTCTGCAAATGGAGTAGGAATGAGTACCCCCCTGCTTATTTATGTACCACATAACTATGGTGTTTGTCCGTCTTTATCAGTAGTTGTCCTGGATGAAGTAAGTCCTTGAAGGCTGTCACAGCATTCTGAACAGCTAGCATTTCTTTCTGGTTAATATGTAGATGCATTTGGTTTGGGGTCCATTTGCCCTGAATCCATCTCCCTGCCAGGTGGGCCCCCCAAGCATAATCTGATGCATCTGTAGTTAGGGTTTGGGTGGCAGGGGTTAGAGTGAATGACAGTCCCTTGTTTTGGTGACATGTCTCTGCCCACCAAAGAAACTCCTGTTGTATGCAGGGAATGAGAGGAATCATTGTTTCCAGGCTGTGACAATGTTGACTCCATAAGATTTTTAGGTACCATTGAAGTTTCCTCATATGCAGTCTTGCATATGGAATTAGTAGAATGCAGGATGCCATGAACCCCAAAGCCTGCAGAATTTGTCTTGCAGATAACTGGGTTTTTGTTGCCGTTTGAAGTATGTTGTCAATTGCATTTGTTTGTCTGGCATGAGGTAATCCATCTGGGCAGTTGTATTCAAGCTTGCACCCAGGAATGTAGTTATTTGAGAGGGTACCAATTGTGATTTATTTTCGTTTATGGTGTACCCTAGACATGCTAGAAGCCTTTTTACAAATAGCAGATGTTGAAGAAAAGTGTCCTTGTCCTCTGCCTGAATGAGACAATCATCCAGATAAGGATACATTTGAATGTTTTTTTGTCTGCAGAATGCAATTACTGGTGCCAGGCACTTTGTAAAGACCCTGGGTGCAGTAGATAAGCCAATGGGCAGTGCACAGAATTGGTAATGTAAAAAACCTGCTTTGAAGCAGAGGTATCTTCTGCAAAATTCCCTTACTGGGATATGCAGGTATGCCTCTTTTAAGTCTAGAGTTACCAACCAGGCATTCTTGCCTAGCATAGGCAGTAGCTGTTGTAAAGTCAGCATTTTGAATTTTGGAATGTCCAGGAACGTGTTCAGAATCGATGAGTCCAGTATTGGACACCATGTTTTGTCTTTTCTGGGTACCAGGAAAAGTCTTGAATAAAATCCTTGTCCTTTTTCCTTTTCTGGTACCGGTTGAATAGCCCCCATACCCATGAGGGACATGACTTGTTTCTGGGCCTCTGCCCACTGGTTTTGTGGCAGATCTGCCCATCTGTTTGGAATGGCAAAGTATGGAAATGAAATCTGTAACCCTGGGATACTATGTTTAATACCCACTTGCCCTGGGTAATTAGCTGCCAATTTTGAGCATGAAGTGCTAGTTCCCACCCCAAGGGGGCTGCCAAAAGAAAAGTGCTTGGAGATGGTAGAGGAAAGTCACTGAGACTTACTGTAGGGGCGTGCTTTGTTACCTCCAGATTTGGAGGTGGAGGCACCCCATTGCATTGACCTGTAAGATCCCTGTGATTGATATCTGGAGCCTTTTGAGCGCCTGGGTTTGCCCTGAGTGGCTCTGTTGGACACAGGAAAGGACCAATTCTTAGTAGACCAGTGCCTACTGAACCTGGGTGGTTGCACTTGCAAGAAATCTTTTACAGTTTGCATAGATTTAGCTTTGTCTTCCATTTTCTTTAAAACCTCTTCTGCCTTATTACTAAACAGACTATCATGCTGTAAAGGGGCATCCAACAATTTAGCTTTAACATGATCAGGCAGATTTTTCTCCTTGAGCCAGGCATGCTTTCTTATCACAGATCCAGTTACTGTGGCCCTGCAAGAGGTCTCCAAGGAATCATACCACATTGCAAAGTATGCTTTCCATCCTGTTCTGTTGAATGCAATAAATCCTGTAACTCTTCATTTTCCACACAATCAGAAATCAACATAATTTTCTGTTTCAGTAAGCCCATAACATGTTGTTGATATTTAAGCATATGAAACTGCAGTTTGAAGCCCTGATTGCCAAGGGTGCAGACGTATAAACCTTCTTACCCCAACTATCCAGCGCCCTGGAGTCTCTATCAGAAGGGGTAGGATTTTTGGCTGTAGAAGCCTTAACACCCTTGGGACCCTGAGAAATAGTCTCAGGATCAGCAGCAGGATTTTTGAAAAGAAATTTGTGGGAGTCAGGAACCCTGTAATATCAAATATTCAAATTTCATAGATCTACTTTCCATCCACCGATGGATAAAAATGTGGCGGTGTTTCAACAAGCCGTGATTAAGGATCTACATTTTTATATGGGGTCAGAGAATACTATACGACATAACTTATCTTCAACAGAACAACAAGCCCCAACTTGCCTCAAAAAGAATACAAACATTGTCATACTTCCAGCTGACAAGGGCAGTGCTGAGGTTGTCATGGATTCCGATTATTATTGGGAGGAGGGAAATAGACAGTTGTCTAACCCTCATCACTACATGAGAATGCCCACTGACCCTACTTCTAACTTTAAAAAAGAAACAGATCAATTTCTACAAGAGGCGGTTGATCAAGGGATTATCACAGCCAACACTTTATCTCATCTGACTGTTTTGGATCCTGCCAAACAATATTTGTACTTGTTACCCAAAATACACAAATCTATTGACAAACCACCAGGTAGACCTATAGTTTCAGGGATAGGATCACTCACGGAACCCTTGTCAGCATTCCTTACTGAGAAACTTAAACCATTGCTACAACTAGTTAGAGCAAGACTCAAGGATACTACGGAATTTTTACAAATAGTATCGGACTCCCAGTTAGAACCACACTGGTTAATGTGCACTCTTGATGTCAAATCATTATATACGAATATTCCACATTGGGCTGGACTAACTGCACTTGAATACTGGTTGAACAAAGCTGACATTTACCCTTCTGGTACCAATACATTGCTCATCTGTACGGCTGAACATGTTTTGTCCAAAAATGTTTTTTATTTTAAACAGGACTGCTATTGGCAAATACAGGGTACAGCAATGGGTGCTTCTTTTGCACCCATTTATGCGGACCTTTTTATGGGGTATGTGGAGGAACATATCATTTATGATGAGCTTCATAATCTATACATTTCAGATATCGACATTTGGAGAAGATATTTGGATGACTGTTGGCTTATTTGGAAAGGAGGTAGTGAATATCTATATGAGTTTGTGGAACATCTCAACGGTAATATTTGGGGAGTGGAATTTACTGTGAATTATCATCTGAATGAGATGCATTTTTTAGATGTGTCTTTACATCGTCAGGAAGACAACACCCTTAAATCATCTGTATACCGCAAATTCCCTCAGTATAACTCTTTGCTACATGCCAACAGTCTTCATCCAAGACATACTATTAATAATATTCCAAAATCTCAATTTTTACGCCTCAAACGGATATGCTCCTCCCAACCAGAATTATCGCAGCACCATGAGGACTTGGCCAACAGATTTTTGGCAAGGGGGTACACTAAAAACAACGTCAGCTCAGCTATGCGTTGGACACAAAACCAGTCAAGAGACAGTCTACTGCAATATCAACAGCATTCCAGCAAAAATCAACAGGACATCTTGAGATTTGTTACCACATATGGGAGAAACACCGCTCAACTCTCAGAGATAGTTAACAAGCATTGGAATATATTAAAATCTCACAATGACTTGGATGACGTTTTGGGCAATAGATGTTCATTTTCATACAAAAAGGGAAAGACATTGGGATCACATTTTTCTTACTTTAAGAAAACAAAATTTAGGGAAGCAGTTACTCATCAACGAACTTTAACGGGGGACAAAGTAATAGGATCATATCCATGTGGGCATTGCAGCTTCTGTAACTATATGTTTAAAACTAAAACATTCACCAGCAGGAATACTGGACAATTATACAACATATATGAATTTGGCAACTGTAGCACGGACTGGGTTGTCTACCTAGCTACATGTACTTGCCAAGCCTTCTATGCGGGTCAGACTTCCAGACAGTTCAGGATTAGAATGTCGGAACATTTAGGGGATATTAGAAATGCACGCATTACAAATGCTTTGTACAGACATACTATTAACCATCCTACAGCCAAATTCTCATTTATTATTATTGATCATATTATTGGCAATCGGTCATTCAAAACAGGTTGGCACGACATACTTAATAACAAGGAAAGAAAATGGATTATTAAATTGGGGGGCCTTTTTTCCCCAGGACTAAATGATAAATTGTAAGTTTTCTATTCTATTAATCATATTTATTTGCACTTCATTTTCAGCTTGTTTGTGCTATTAGACACCATTATCAGTTAGGTTCTGATTAATTATACTTCATCTTTTGTCAACCATTATTTTGTATGGATTTATGGAAACTATTTAATTTTTTCTAAAGACAGGAAATGATGTCATATTCTTTATTGAAACTTGTGTATAAATTACTGGCTCCTGCCAGGGTTTCCTTTTATACTACTGAAGAAAGCTATATGCTGAAACCGGTCTAGTTCACTTGCTTCTATAATAAATTTATTCATTTCAGCTCATCTTGGGTGCTGGGACTTTACTTTGATGCACACTAGTTTGGTTGCCTTGCATCAGCCGTACTTGCTAGCTTTTTGTTGTTGCACCCTGTAATATCTGTCTGGCTTACTAGGAGCCGGAGGCAGGGAATCAGGAGCCATACTTGATTCCGAGAACACATCATCAACAATGTCTAATACAGGAGGTATTGCCAAAGGCCTATGCTGAGGAAGAAGAAGGAGGAGATCCCTAAGCCTCTTTTTTTGATTCAGAGAAGTCCTGACTCTCCAAGTGAAAATGTTCCCTTAAAGTATGCAAAGTCTCTCCAAAAGAATAATCCTCAGGAGGAGATGTAGATGGGATGGATTCCTCTGCATCAGAATCCTCATAAGGTGGAATAGAAAACTCCTGATCAAAAGAGGAATCAGAAGAAATGGAAACCTGATCTGAAGATTCATAATCAGTGCCTTGCCTAGGCCTCTTAGCAGGGGTGGGGGGGGGGGGTTTGGGAACGCCTGATCAAGGTAATTAAATCCTCAGCCATTTTGAAAGGCATAGGGGCCTGAACATGTGGCTCATACATTGTTTTTTTAGACATAGAAGTCGTTTTTGACCTTGTTTCTGTTGATGGCGTCGGTTTAACATAAAAATGTTGAGGCCTGAAAACACCCTCAGAAGCCGGTGCCTGCTCAGCGGCTCCAGACCCATCCAAGGGAGAGACATCCGCGGGTTCATTACTTGGCGACTCTCGCGGCATACCGGACTCCGAATGGGTCTCGGTACAGGCCTGCAACTCAAAAGTAGCAGGTATCAGGAGCTGTGAAAGCGCCTCACTGAGTACCGGAGTACCGGTGACTGGCTTAGGAGAAGCTTCGTTGTTGGTTTTGGACTGCGATGGTCTCTGTTTTTTTTCTTGCGTTTTTTGCTAACCGACAACATTTCAGGGTAGTTAAATCTTGAACCAAAATATTTAGAAGCAAAACTATACCGACGCTTAATAGTGCGTTGGTTAAATTTAGCACAAAACTGACAGCAAGGCACGTTGTGATCAGGGCCTAGGCAAGGAATACAGTACAAATGAAAATCCTTATGAGGTATTTGCTTCCCGCAAGTAATGCAATTATTAACTTTTACTGACATCGGTAAGGAGCAAGAAAAAGTTTCCCCAACAGTGTACTTAGCTTTAGTTTGAAGTCTTAGGTTTTGAAACTCAAAAATAAAAATTTCGGGAGTCGGCCGACCGGCACTTGCGAACTGCTTCTGCTTCGGGCATCGCGCGGCAAGAAAGACGGATTAAAATGGTGTCGGCTGCGTGTTTTATACCCCTGACGTCATGGAAGAGGAGACAGCAACACGACGCAGGACCCAAGACTTTGTTATTCAGGCTGACTGAGGGCAACCTGCCAGCCCAGCAGACTACCCAAATGTAATGGCTGCAATAGTGAAACACGAAGAACATCTTTTCAATCCAAAAACATATGCTGTCACTCTGCTTTAATATTTCTCTTACATCCCCAATATCCTACTTGTCTTTTACACATTAATTCAGTTCTATGTGGAGTAATGAAAGTTTTATGCATGAATTTCCAGGTGAATAATCTCCATTTTAATGAGGAAGTGGTTTGCATTAGAGATGATAATATATATTTTATATATTTTTTATATTTTTGACTGTTTATGCAATTGACATAATCCCAATAACTTTCATTGTAACATTCTGTAGAATTTTTGGGTCTATATCAGCATATTGAATGCTGAAAACGCCAAATGCAATTTAATCGAAATGAAATGTTCGAAATCTCAAAAGAGTTAACTGACAGAACATCAATTTCTTTCCAGGGAAAGAAATCGGTGTTATGTGCAAAAAAAAAATTTTTTTTCAATACTTTAACACTGACAGAAGTGGGGGGCTTTGCCCCCCCATACTCCCCAATGTGGGGGGGCTGTGCCCCCCACACACCCCCTACTTAAATATACCAACTCCGAGACCACACCATAGTGGAGGAAATAGCAAACTCCCACAGATTTCTTTCCCTGAGAAAGAAATTGATGTTCTGTCAGTTCACTCTTATGAGATTTCGAACATTTCAGTTCGATTAAATTAAATTTGGCATTTTCAACATTCGAAATGCTGATAGGAACCCGAATTTTTAACTACTTTTATATATTCTGGATAAAAGTCCTTTCTCTAATATTTCCTGATGTATCAAGATGATTAAAAGATCAATAAGGTTGGGAACAATATTTTTTACTGATGATTGCATTAAGTTAATTTTATTTTCTGTTGAATATCTACAATTCTGAATATTTTACCACATTTCCTTACTTAAGTTAAATTTTGTTATATATTCTACAGTTGCAATTTTTCTCTATCCATCAGCTGAAACCAATACATCAGATTGCTCTCTTTACAGGCATTCATTGCAGCTAAGTTAAAAGTACATACGTTGTTTTGTGTATAAGCAATAGGAAATAGTAAAAACAATCCATCGTTTATATTCTGGAGTTTTGTAAATAACATTTCTAAAGGAAGTCATTATCAAGGAAATATAAGAAGAATTAATTAGTAGATTCTGACTATCCAGAATATAATATATTATTAACTGAAGAAAGTTGTTGTTTACTATTATATTTTGATGCAAGTGTATCAAATGATTGGATTTTAACATATGCTTTTTTGTATCTCCTTCCACTTGGCACTATAATTATTTGACCAGACAGATTGTTTTTATAATTGCTGATGAAGAAAATAATTTTAAATCTGGTAAACCTATGCCACCAAAAGACCAATCACTTATGTGGTGATTTAATGTTAATCTAGGTTTATTGGGATACCAAAAGAATCTCAGTATTAGAAAAGTAAACTCTTATATTTTTTGGGAGGAGGGAGAGAGAAAGATTGTATTATATATAACACAGGTTCATAGGTAGGTACTAGGCTATCTGCCCAAAGGCATTTATAAGCCTAGCCAGAATGTGTTGGCTTTCGCCGGCCCCTTAGATTAGTTCCCTGTGCCTTTGTCCAGCACAGACACTGAAGTGATCCCCGAGGTAAACTTTCTGTTTCCTATTCACTCGTCAAGGTTTCTTTTGAAGAGTGTTAGCGAGGAGATCTGCCTAATGTAGATTGGGATCTTGTTCCAAAGCATGGGAAGTCTCTGGGACAGGAATCTATCCCTCCAGCACGTCCTATTTATTGTTGTGGTGAGGTTTAGATCCCTAGAGCGTGTGGCATGAGGGGATAAGGTTTTCTTTAGGTGGAGCATGTCAATCAATTCTGGGTTGGACATGGCCTTGTATGTCAGGCAGAGATCACCTCTGAGTAGGCGGTATGCAACCAAGTACAGCTGGAGTTTCTTCAGTCGAACTGCATAGGGCATCTGTTTGAGGCCAGTGATCCTCTCGGTGAGGTACTTCTGTTGTCTTTCCAGCTGTTGCAGGTGTCTTGTAAGGTACATCCCAAATGGGGCGTTGTACTCTATGATGGGTCTGATGAGTGATGAGTAGAGGGGCACAATGAACTCTTTTGATCTGGATGTGAACCCTTTTGTGATTAGGTGGGCCACGTAGAAGGATTTTCTAACCACTTTGGCAATGTGATTATCAAAGGTGAGATTACTATCTTCTTGGGTCCTCAGATCCCTTATTACATCTTCCGTATTTAGGGGACTACCACCTATGTGGTAGTTTGTGGGTACTTTGTTTTTTCCAAAAGGGATGACTATGCACTTTTTGGCATTTAGCTTGAGGCCATGATTTTGACACCAGGTATCTGTCTCAGTGAGACCCTTTTGGAAGATGTCTGTGTCAGCCGGAGAGTCAATTATAGCCCCTAGTTTGCAGTCGTCTGCGAACTTGTCAGCCATAGTCCTCCTGTGCTTGCTTGTACCTCTGAGAAGTATATGCTGAACAGGAGGTGTCCTAGAACTGAGCCCTGGGGAATGCCACTTGTAACCGGTTTAGAGTCGGACCTAGTTCCCGCAACTCTCACCATGTGGGTTCTGTCCATGAGCCAGTTGGCAACCCATCTTGTGACGTAGGGGTTTAAGTTCAGGCTGGTGAGCTTGTCTAGAATACCAGAATGGGGAGTGGTGTTGAAGGCCTTGGCAAGGTCTAGGTAGGCTGTGTGTACCACCTTTCCCTCGTCTATAGCCTTGGTAACTGTCTCAAAGAAGTCCACCAGGTTTAGGAGGCACGATCTGCCCTTAAGAAAGCCAAACTGGGTAGGGTCCAGTGTTTGGAGGTTCCCAATGTCTCTGTTAATAAGTTCCATGATGATGCGCTCCATAGCCTTGCAGACAAAGCTAGTCAAGCTTATAGGGTAATAGTTCCCGGGGTCGGTTGTGGCTCCACCTTTGTGAAGCGGAATAACTATTGCTGTGCGCCACTCTATGGGTATGTAGCCTGTAGAGAGGCTGAATTTGAACAGTGTGTTTAGGTGAAGGGTTAGTCTTTGAGCTCATGTAGGACGCAGCCTGGGACACCGTCCAGTCCCATTGATGCTGTGTTTTTGGCTTTGGAGAGGGCTGTTTTAACCTGAGTGTTTGTGATTTCAGGGACTCTACATTCTTCTGGTATGGTTATAGGCCCTTTTGGGGGTGAGAGGGGGATAAAGTTTGTGCTGAACCTGTCTGCCAGAATGTTGACGAATTCTGTCGGTTCAGTGTATTTTGTGCCATTCTGCACTAACTCCGAGCAGATCTGAACATTGCCACTTAGATTCTTGACATAGCTAAAGAATGCCTTGGAGTCCTTAGCAATTTTTCTTTCAAAGCTCGCCATGGATGATTTTATGAGGAATCGTAGTTTCTTGCTGATACTGATCAGGGATGTCTTCCCTTCTTGGGATTTTACTCTTTTCTGTACTAGTTTCCTCCTTCTATTGTATAGCTTGTTTATGGTAGGAGTCCACCAGCCTGGTTTCCTTTTCTTGGAGGAGTGAGTCTTGGTTTTGCTTGGGATGGCATGATCCATACATTCTTGTAGCTGCCCATAGAATGCATTAGTAATGGATTTTGTAGCTTGGACAGTGTTATCCTTCAGCATGGGGGCTTTGAAACTTTCCACCTCGGTCTTAAGTAACGTGAAGTTTGCTTTTGAAAAGTTTTTCATGGTGGTTTTCTTGTCCGGGGGTGGGGGCGGAATACGGATATCCAAAGTGATTTGTTTATGGTCAGATGTAACCAGCGAGGGGTTGACCTCTGGTGTGGAACACTGGTCACCCATGTTGGTGATGACCAGGTCCAATATGTTGTCACCTCTGTTGAGAGTGCTGACCAGTTGAACCATAAATTCTAGGAAAAGTTGGGCAAGGGAGTTAGTACTTGAGTAGTTCTCCCAGTTAATGTTTGGGTAATTGAAACCACCCAATATTTGGGTGTTTGGTAGGACCTTTATGTTGCCCAGTGTTTCCAGAAATGCGGAATAGGGATCCTGGGACATGGTGGGTGATCTGTAGCAAGCTACAATTTGAACTGCAGTTTTGCCCGTTGTTAGTTGCATGTGGATGATCTCTGAAGCATCGTGCTGTGCCACTAACCTGGAGGTGTGGGTATCTTTGATGAATATGGATACACCCCCGCATTTTGTACTTCGGTTTGGGTTCTGTGGCCGAAATGTATGGTATGAGTTGTAGCCTGGTAGTGCTGGGGAGCTCTCTGGAGCCTTAAACCAGGTTTCTGTTACTGCACATATATCGATTTTCTCCATACTGAGGAGTGCCTTGAGTGCGTGCATTTTGAGGTTTAGACTTCTGGCATTGAGTAGCATTACACTCAGTTTTTTGTTACTTGTGCTATTTACGGTGGTGGGTTTGTCTTTTGAGCATTGCCTAAAAAAGGCACTATGGGGGTGGCAAGAGCCTTGACCAGTATTCGAAAGCCTAAGGGTGACAGGTGCAAGCCATCTCTAGCGAAGCAGCTTGGCTTGTCGAGCATGTCATCCCAGGAGGACAGACACTGGATCCCCTTTGAATGACATCAGAATAGTACAGTTGTGTACACTTACCATAAATGTAGATGTTCAAGTGCATTCACTGTTACAGTCATTACATTTGGGTAATATGCTGGCAGGTTGCCCTCAGTCGGCCTGAATTCCAAGTCTTGGGTCCTTCGTCGGTTGCTGTCTCCTCTTCCATGACGTCAGGTCGTCAGGGGTATAAAACATGCAGCCGTCATTTTCTTTAGTTTTTCTTGCCCCCCGATGTCAGGTGCCCCCAATAAAGGTAGCAAAAAATAAAAATAAATATATATCTATATATATATATATATATATATATATATATATATATATATATCTGCATGCATCAATAAAAACTTTACCTTCATCTACAAGCAAATACACCACATAGGTTGTACAGGATAGAGAAGGAAAGCTAAACTCCAGAATGACAGGGGGATGGCAGAGGGTAACCTGGTCTGCAACAGTGAATACACTCGAACATCTACATTTATGTTAAGTGTACACAACTGTACTATGTTCTTCGTGTTTCACTACTGCAGCCATTACATTTGGGTAGAACCCAAAGCTATGGTTGGGGGGCTGGAGCTAAACAGCATTAGGAGCGGCTATAAGGCCCTGCAGAACTGCAGTGGCAAAGCCTGCTCTGGATTTAGAGTAAAGAGGCAAATGATAATGCCTTGTAAATGTGTGAACAGAACTCCAAGTAGCAGCCTCTATGATGTCTTTGGTTGGTACTCCCCTTAGAAAGGCTGCTGAAGTAGCTGCAGCTCTGGTGGAATGAGACCTAATGCCCTTGGGCACAGGTTTACCATAGTGTAAGTAGCAGAAATGGATGCAGTGGCTTATCCACTTTGAAACTGTCTGCTTTGAAATAGCCTTGCCCTCTGATCCTGCAGCATATGTCACTAGCAATTGCTCAATTTTTCTTAGAGATTTAGTCCTGCTTAAGTAGAATCTTAGTTGTCTGTGTACATCCAAGGAATGCAGAATTCTCTCCCCCTTGTTCTGCGGATTTGGATAAAAGGTTGGCAGATGAATTGTTTGGTTAAGAGCCACACTGAAAACCACCTTAGGCATAAAAGTAGGATTTGTCCTCAGAGATACCCTGTCTAGGTAAAATATGATAAAAGGCTCTAAAGCCATGAGGACCTGTAGCTCTGAAACTCTTCTTGCTGAAGTAATTGCTAGTAGCAGAGCTGTTTTCCATAAGAAGAACTTTATATCAGCGGTAGCAGCTGGTTCAAATGGAGGCAGGGTGAGCTTTTCCAACACATAATTGAGGTCCCATGCAGGCAATGGGGATCTTCTAGGAGGCCTTACATTTTTGGCTCCTCCAAGATACTGCTTTAGTAAAGGATGAGAAATGATTGGTGGCTCTGTGTTGTAATGAGCCGAAATGGCAGAGGCATGGACTTTAATTGATGAGAAAGATAGGCCTTTGTCAAGCATCTCAGTTAAGTATTGCAATATCTAAGGAATATTTGGTTCTGCTGTATCAGTTCCTTGTGCTTGATTTACAGAATGTCTTCCATTTGTCAGCGTAAGATTTTCTAGTACTAGGCCTTCTGGCTTCCAAAATGACATCCATCACAGCTTTACTGAGAGGTGTTGTTTGTATGACTACATGATCAGCCATGCTGCCAGGTTCAGAGTCTGTAGTTGATTGTGCAGGATCTGATTGTTTTGCTGGGACAGTAGTTGTGGTCGTTGAGGCAAGGTCCAAGCTGGGTATTGAGACAAGTTTCTTAGGATTGGATACCAGTACTGGCGGGGCCAGTTCGGGGCAATTAGTAGCATCTTTGGTTTCTCGTCTGACTTTTAGGAGGACCTTGGGGAGAAGAGGCAGAGCAGGAAAGGCGTAAACTGACAAGTTTTTCCAACTGAAGGATAGGGCGTCCACTGTCTATGCTTGTCTGTGATAAGTCTTTGTGCAGAATCTTTTCAATTGATAATTTTGAGGAGAAGCAAACAGATCTATGGCTGGGCTCCCCCAATTCTCTGTTATCATGCTGAATACTTGTGGATGTAGTTTCCACTAGTGAGGATACATAAGATTTCTGCTTAAATAGTCTGCCAGAGTGTTCTGTTTTCCTGGCAGGAATTGAGCTTGAAGATGTATTTGGTAGGTCAAAGCTGTGTTCCACAGTGCCATGGCTAATCTGCAGAGGGGGTATGAGTGTGTGCCCCCTTGCTTGTTTAAATACCACATGACTGTGGTGTTGTCCGTCTTTATCAGTAGTTGTCCTGGATGAAGTAAGTCCTTGAAGGCTGTTAGATGCTAGCTGTTCAAAACGCCCTCTTTCTGGTTGATATGCAGATGCATTTGCTTTGGTGACCATATACCCTGAATGCATCTTCCTGCCATGTGGGCCCCCAGGCATAATCTGATGCATCTGTTATGGTTTGGCTGGCAGGGGGTAGAGTGAATGGCCGTCCCATGTTTTGGTGACATGCCTTTGCCCACCATAGAAACTCCTGTTGCAGGCAGGGAATGAGAGGAATCATTGCTTCCAGACTGTGAGAATGTTGACTCCATAAACTTTTTAGGTACCATTGAAGTTTCCTCATATGTAGTCTTGCATATGTAATCAGTAGTATGCAGGATGCCATGAAGCTCAAAGCCTGCAAAATTTGTCTTGCAGAAGACTGGGTTTTTGTTACCATCAGTTTGAAGTAAGTAGTCAGTTGCCTTTGCTTGTCTGGCATGAGTAAAGCCATCTGGGCAGATGTATTCAAGCTTGCACCAAGGAATGTTATCTTTTGAGAGGATACCAGTTGAGATTTATTTACATTTATTGTGTACCCTAGGCATGTTAGAAGCCTTTTCACAAACGCCAGGTTTCGAAGAAGAGTGTCCTTATTCTCTGCTTGAATGAGACAGTCATCCAAGTAAGGATATATTTGTATACTTCTTTGTCTGCAAAATGCAATTACTGGTGCCAGGCACTTTGTAAAGACCCTGGGTGCAGTAGATAAGCCAAAGGGCAGTGCAGAGAATTGGTAATGCATTAAGCCAGCCTTGAACCTGAGGTATCTTCTGCATGACTGTCTTATTGGGACATGCAGGTATGCCTCTTTTAGGTCTAAAGTCACCAGCCAAGCCTTCTTGCCCAGCATGGGCAGAAGCTGCTGCAAAGTCAGCATTTTGAATTTTGGAATGTCCAGGTATGTGTTCAAAACTGATAAATCCAGTACTGGCCGCCAGGCTTTGTCCTTTCTGGGTACCAAGAACAGTCTTGAGTAAAAACCTTGTCCTTTTTCCTGTTCTGGTACTGTCTGAATGGCCCCCATATCCATGAGGGATGTAACCTGTTTCTGTGCCTCTGCCCATTGATTTTTTGGCAGATCTGGCCAACCATTTGCCAATGGCAGAGTGTGGAAATAGAATCTGTATCCCTGTGATACGATGTTTAGTACCCACTTGTCCTGGGTTATTAACTGCCAATTTTGAGCAAAAAGTGCTAATTTCCCCCTATGGGTGCTGCCAAAAGATAAGTGCTTGGTGTAGGCAGAGGGAAGTCATTGGGATTGCTTTCTGTAGGTTTGCGCTTTATCTCCTCCAGGTTTGGAGGTGGACACGCCCCATTGCTTTGACCTGTATGAATCTTGCGCCTGGTATCTGGAACCCTTAGGGCATCTGGATTTGCCCCTTTGAGCTCTGTCTGACACAGGAAAGGACCAATTTGTGGTAGGCCAGTGTCTACTGAATCTTGGTGGCTGCAAATGTAAGAAGTCTAACAGTTTGCATAGACTTAGCTTTGTCTTCCATTTTCTTTAAAACCTCTTCTGCCTTAATACCAAACAGAGAATTATGCTGCAAAGTTGTATTTAGCAATTTAGCTTTAACATGATCAGATAAATTTTGTTCCTTTAACCAGGCATGCCTCCTAATCACAGATCCAGTAACTGCGGCCCTGCAGGAGACCTCTAAGGAATCAAAACCACATTGTAAAGTATGCTTTCCAACTTGTTCAGCTGCATGCAATAATTCCTGCAATTCTTTATTTTCTGCACATTCTGAAATCAACATCATTTTCTGGTTCAGCAATCCCATAACATGTTGTTGGTACTTAAGCGTATGAAATTGACAGTTTAAGGCCCTGATTGCCAAGGTTGCAGATGTATAAACCTTTTTTCCCCATCTGTCCAGTGCCCTTGAATCTCTGTCAGAGGGGGTAGGATTTTTTGCTGTTGAAGCCTTAACTCCCTTTGGACCCTGTGAAATGGTTTCAGGATCAGCAGCAGGGTTTCTAAATAAAAATGTATGTGAGTCAGGGACCCTGTAATATCTGTCAGGCTTACTAGGAGCTGGTGGCAAGCTTGACTCCAAAAACACATCATCCACAATGTCTAAAACAGGGGGAATGGTTAAAGGCCTGTGCTGAGGGAGAAGGAAATCCCTGAGCTTCTCTTTTGATTCTGATAAGTCTTGACTCTCCCAGTGAAAATGCTCCCTCAAAGATGCAAGGTTTCTCCAAATGAATAATCCTCAGGAGGAGATGCAGATGGAATAGACTCCTGAGCATCAGAATCCTCATATGGAGGTATAGATAATTCCTGATCAGAAGAGGAATCAGAAGAAATAGAAACCTGATCTGAAAATTCATAATCAGTGTCTTGCCTAGGCCTCTTATCAGGAGGGGGATGGGAACCCCTGATCAAGGTAATAAGGTCTTCAGCCATTTTGATCATCTGTTTTTTAGGCATAGAGGCCTGTGCATGTGGCTCATGCGTCATTTTTTTAGTTTTAGAAGTTGCTTTTGTCTTTGGTTTTTGCAGCTGTCGTCAGTTTGATATACAAATGTTGAGGTCTGAATACACCCTCAGAAGCCGGTGCCTGCCTGCTCAGCGGCTCCGGACCCATCCGAGGGAGATACATCGGTCGGTCCAATACCTTGAGTATCCTGCGGCATGCCAGACTCCACATGGGTATCGATAGAGGCCTGCAACTCAAAAGTAGCGGGTATCAGGGGCTGCGAAAGTGCCTCACTGAGTACCGGCGAACCGGCGACTGGCTTAGGAGAAGCTTCGTTGTCGGTTTTGGATCTCGACTGCCTTTCTCTGTCCTTTTCTTTGTGTTTTTTATGTACTCTGGTAGTCGGATTGCTATTCGACGACATTTCTGGGTAGTTAAATCTGTTTCCAAAATACTTTGATGCAAAAATATACGGACGCTTAATAGTGCGTTGGTTAAATCTAGCACAAAACTGACAGCCAGACACGTTGTGATCAGGGCCTAGGCAAGGAATACAGTATAAATGGAAATCCTTATGAGGTATTTGCTTCCCACAAGTAATACAATTATTAACTTTTTCTGACATTGGTAAAAAGCAAGATAAAAGTTTCCCCAATGGGGTACTTAGCTTTAGTGAAGACTTTGGTTCTGAAACTCAAACTCCGGCCAACCGGCACTTGCGAAATGCTTCTGCTTCGGGCACCGCGCGGCAGGAAAGACTGAAGAAAATGGCATCAGCTGCATGTATTATACCCCTGATGACCTGACGTCATGGAAGAGGAGACAGCAACCGACGCAGGACCCAAGACTTTAGAATTCAGGCCGACTGAGGGCAACCTGCCAGCAGATTACCCAAATGTAATGACTGCAACAGTGAAACACGAAGAACATCTTAGCTAATTGTTGAAATCAAGAATTTTTTCTTTATACCATGGTATCATTCGTGGTGAGGGCAGGATGCTACTCAGGGTCAGGGTAATACCGGCTTGGGCTACGTGATCAGAGAGCTCTTCCATGTCAGTCCAGGGAGGTGCGGCTCAGGTCATTCACACCAACATGGACAATGACAGAGTCATATTTGTACTTGTTCTGGAGTGACCTGAGTGCTTGTGTTATGTGGTGGATCCTGGCACCCGACAGGCAGCTAACAGTAACCTTCACCTTATTCAGCCTAGTGAGTGGGACGTGAGTGTGCCTGACTATAGAGTCACTTATTACTGGTATGCTACTTTGCCTTAAGGGCTGTGATTGCATGGCAAACTGGTTTTGTGAAGTATGTGTTTCATGGTTTGTGTTGGGGGGTGGAGGTTGCTTGGATGTTTGCTTTGGAGGTCTCTGTTGGTTTTGCAGATTTTTATTTAGAGCCTCCGAGTATGTTTTCATGTATTTATGTGTGTTTTTTGCCGGTGCTGGTTTAATGGGTCTTTGTAATACTGGTGGTGTGATGCAAGTATTTCCCTTCTCCTCTTGACTGTCTGATTCAATCTTGGGTTGAGAGAGCTTAGCCTCTAGTCTGGCTGTATAATTGCATCTCTCGCATGCATTAGTGTTTGGTGGTAGGAGGAGGGGGTTGTCTGTGTACATGAGGCAGTTGTAACATTGCCTCAAAATGCCCAGGTTCACCAGTTGGACTGGAGCGTACACCTGAAACTCCCCTTTGGACATGCCTGGATAGGTACAGTGAACTGTTTTACTGGATGACTGTTAAGATCGAATAGAGAGCCTTGTCCTTCTGTACAGTACTGGAAGGTCTAGAGCTAGGGTTTATAAGTGTTTGCTATAAGTTTTGAGCAAGTGCAGGGCTGAGAAATGAATGGCTTGAGTGCTTAAGTTGAAAGTTTGTCTAGTTCCAAGGGAAAAATTGAAGAGGAGACTTTGTGGAGCCGGGAATAATTTTATCCTAGCTAACCGGCGCTGCCCGGCGTGCAAAACCGGGCAAATACAGTATTTATAGCAGGGAAATGAAAGAGATAGAAATTAGCCCAGAATGGCCAATAAACTACCAATTTCTGAGCTGAAACCACTCCTCCAGGGGCAGATAGGCTGCTCAAAGCTCCCCTCTCTCACAGGTGAACAGAGAAACTTCCTTCTATCCAAGTAAGGTATGGGCAAACATAGAGATTTGTAACACAGCCCTGAATTCAGCACTAACCTTAAAACTGGACTATACTAGCTTAGAAAGGCGGGAAACAAGTATATATATTTTTTTTTTTTTTTTTTTTCAGAAAATAAAGCAGATACACTCAAAAAACACTTTAAAAGCACAGAAAAGGATACTTATTGTTATATATTGCAGATCAGAGTTGTAGTCAATGCCCCTAGTAATAAAGTAGGAAGAAACACAAATACAGTAAAGGCAGATGAATAAAGTGCAATATAAATATATATATATATATATATATATATATATATATATATATATATATATATATATAAAACAATAGAAAACGAACAAACTGATTTAAAGAAGTTACCCAATTAACCAGAAAAAAAGCTAAAAACTGCGCTCTGTTCTAGCAGTCTTCAGACAAGTTCTAACTGCACACCCCTGCTTACTAGGGTGCTGGGGAACCTTCTCCAAAAAAAGATGGCCTGGATCAGTGCTCAAGTTATACAAACAAAGCTAGATTCAGCAGGCCTTAAAGTACAGAGGAATCCCTCTAGGCTATTAAATATCAGATAACAAAGAAGTGATAACACCACCCCCTCTTATAGCAAAATAACTGCAGAGAGACGCACAACACACTGTTCAGAAACACACAATTAGGAAACAGAAAAAATGAAAATACAGTACTTTTAAAACTGCAAGTTTGTACTTAACAGAAGACTAAAATTCAATACTGCAAGTTTCACTTAGCTTTAGCTTCTAATGCAGATGTTTGTAGCCAAGCAAGTTTCCCAGGAGTTGAGCTTAAAATGATTTCTCAAACTTTTGGCTAGCACTTAAAGTACAGAGGATTTAAATTTTTGGTAAAATAATTTTAATTAAAGAAAGCATCTCTTCCATAGGAAAAAATGTATTCCATTTATTAATTTGATTATTTATAATGGCTAAACAATTATTATATTTTACATTGATTATACTCAATGTTATCTGTTAAAGTTATCCCTAGATAATTATTTTTTATCTCCCACAAGATATTTAGAAAATCTTTCTTCTACATTACAGGTACTAGAGTTTATAGGCAAAATGTTTGATTTATTTTCATTAAAATTAAGTCCAGATTTTTTCTGAAAAGATTCTGTTGCATTAAAAACAGCTTTAAGAGAATCTTTATTGTCATTTAACGTCAAAAGAATATCAGCAAACAATAATGTCTCTGAATTTATTATTTATCCATATACCTTTGATATCTAATCTCAATCTTATATAGTTTGAAAATGGTTCCATAATTAAAGTAAAAGAGCAATGATGACAATGGGCAACCTTGCTTAGTTCCCTTAGAAATTAATATCGACTTCAAAACATACAAACCTATTTTCATACAAGCTAAGGAATTTTCATAAAGTAGATTTATAAGTTGTGAAAATCATTTAGAAAAATTACATTCCTCTGAAATCAAGAAAAGATTGTTCCAATTGACTGAGTCAAAAGCGCTATTAATGTTTTTTTTTCTTTAGTATTATTTGTGTAATCAATTATGGTTAATATGCTTTTAATGTTATTATGAAACCATCTTGATCATTACTAATCAGATACGGAAGGAAATGTTGAATACTAGTGGCATGAATAGCCATAAATATTTTATAATCAACATTTAAACGTAAAATTTGTCCATAAGAGCAGCACTCTACTAGGTCTTTATCAACCTTTAAAATTGGAGAAATAAGTGTGTACTTCCATGACAGTGGAACTTTTGTTAAATCTTTAACTGTTAAAAAAAACTTCCAGCAAAATATTTAGTGTTACTTTAGCTATGAGTTTATAAAGTTCTGGTAAAATGCCATCATTATCTGGTGCTTTGTTAAAAATCAAATAAACTAAAATCCAAGTTCAGACATTAATATAGTTCTATCTGGTAACTTCTTCTGATCTTCAGTCAACTTGTTTTTAGTATATTTTCTAATAAAAGTTTTAATAATTTCCTGCGAGTCCAATACTGGATTATATTGATTATTTTATTAAAGTGGGTTCTAAATACTCTTATATCTTCTATTTCAGTAACCTTTTTCTTATCATTGGGATAATTCAGTTCCTTAATGTGATTAGACTTGATAAGCAATTGTATCCTAGATGGTAATTTATGCATGGATTTTGGATTTACAGAGCAATTAGTTAAATTATTTTTTTCAAAATTACCACAGTTTTATGGTTTAGGATCTCTATTTACTTTGTAATTCATTAATTCCTTTTGTTAGCTTGTCTTGCCCTTTTTGGCTATCCAGTTTTAACTTATCTATTCTTTCTTGCAAATCTATCAAATCTTTATCCCACTGCTTTTTCTTTAGAGCATACCAAATTCATAATTTTACCATTTAAATGTGCTTTTCAGGCATTCCATACATAAATCTGAGATATATCCTCTATATAGTTAATTTCAATAAAGGTTTGAATCTCTATTAAAAATTCTTTAAAATTCTTTAAATTAGTTATACAAGATGATTATCCTTTTAATGGGAATGTTATTAGAATTTAATACAAGTTCAAATGTTATAGCATTATGAACAGAAAGTGGAAATGATACTACTTTTACTTTGCCTAATCTACTAGTTAAATTATTAGAAATCTACTCTTTTCTTGATTGAGTTCCATGTCTATGTGAAAAGTGAGTATATAAAACTGATTCAGAGTTAGAAAATTCATTAATATCCTTAATATGAAATAATTCTATGAAATTTATTAATTCCTTTACTGAAGCTGATATTATTTGTTTCCTAGTAGTATTTGGATCTTCTGTTTTTAATATACAATTAAAACCCCCTGCCAAAATGATATGAAACTACCTTTTAAGAGTTGTATGATCTGTTCTAAATGATGTTTAACTGTTTGAACACTTACACTTACACCAGTACATTGTTTTCTTTTAATTTCCACTGTCACAGCAAGAGGTTCTCCTGGTCCATTCTTGGCTGGAGTGTGGGGAGTGCCTTCTGTGTGGAGTCTGCATGTCCTCCCCGCAGTTGGGTGAATGTTCGAAAGACATGCTAAATGGGCGCCCCTTCGTTGAAGGTTGAACGTTGAGCTGGCACCTCGCGTTCGTGAAAATCTACTGCCAATCATTAGCGGACCGGAGTTCCGCTGTGGCGACCCCTAACCAGGATAAGCCAAAAGACAACAACAACATTGAACAAAACATACCCTTGTCTTCACTGTACATGTTTAATATAATGGGCATAGGTAAAGAGTTTCTCCATACAATAACTACCCATAAAAATACAAGAAAAATCTAGCCAAGCTAGATTTTCCATTGTGTGATTCCTTAAAACCTCTTGTATTGGAGGTACATGGGATATATGCAAATGACCCCTTAAGGACATCAGGTATTGTAAAAAACATAATCTGGGTTGTAAATAATTTTAGAAAACTTATTTAAACTGCTTCTTTTACAACCATTACTTAATCCAGTGACATTAATGGAAATACACTCTAAGTGTGACTATGTTGCCCATTGTGATTTTGACATTCTTAATGTTAAGTGTATAGGTAAAATAGAAATGACAGTAGACACCAATAAAAACATAAGATTCTTATTAACTTTCCCTTCCCTCATGGAGTTTAACACTCCTAGTTTGAATAGTAAACCATCCAAACTATCCTATCCACCAACATGAGTAAATTCAATACCTTTTCTGCTATTTAGAAAAAAATAACATGATATTTATGTAAACATCAAAGATCAGTAAACCTTAAAATTTTTATAAACAAGTAATACCCATGGTATGTGACCTATGTGTTTAAATAAGCTTGAATAATATAATATAACACAATAAATAATGAACAAATAGTAACTTTCAGTACTTTGACTATCATACATACGTAACTGATCCACATCTAGCTGAATTAAGATAATGATTCACCTTTTATATTACCACACCCATGACATGTAGTGAAAATTAATTCCATAAGTTCATAGGTAGGTACTAGGTTATCGTCCCAGGGGCCTAAATAAGCCTAGTCAAAAAGGTTCCCTGGCTTTCGCCACCCAAGAAAATTATTTTCCTGTGCCCCTGTCAAGCAGTGCTGCAGAAGTGATCCCTGGGGAGAATTTTCTATTTCCCATCCAGTTGTCAAGATTTTTCTTAAAGAGGGCCAATGAGGAGCTTTGCTTGACATGAATGGGTAGTTTGTTCCAGAATATGGAAAGTCTCTGGACAGGAATCTATCCCTCCAGCATGTTCTGTTTATTGTGATGACAAAATTTAGGTCCCTGGAGCGTGTGGTTCGGAGAGATTGGGATTTCTTTAAGTGTAGCATGTCCAACAGCTCTGGGTTTGACATAGCTTTGTATGTTAGGCAGAGATCGCCTGTGAGTAGGCGATATGTGACGGAGTAAAGCTGGAGTTTTTTGAAACGGTCTTGGTATGGCATCTGTTTGAGGCCGGTAATCCTCTTAGTGAGGATCTGATGAGGGGATGAGTAGAGAGGAACAATGACCTCCCTTTTTCTAGAGGAGAACCCTTTTGTGATAAGGTCTGCCATGCAGAAGGATTTCCTGACTACTGTGGCTTTGCGGTTATCAAAGGAGAGACTATTGTCCACCTGTGTCCCGAGGTCTCATCACACTTTCAGTGTTTAGTGAGCTACCTCCTATGTGGTACTTCATGGTAGCGAGTTTTTCCCAAAGGGGATGACAATGCACTTCTTGGCATTGAGCTTGAGGCCATGACTTTGACACCAAGCATCTGTGAGGCCCTTTTGTAGAATGTCTATGACTTTGACACCAAGCATTTGTGAGGTCCTTTTGTAGAAGAATGTCTACATCATTAAGTGATTCTATTATGGCTCCCAGTTTGCAGTCTCCCAGTTTGCAGTCATCTGCGAACTTTGCTAGCCAAAGACCTTCTGTGTTGGCCTGCACTTCAGAGAAGTAGATGGCGAACAGGAGAGGACCCAGGACTGAACCCTGTGGTACTCCACTCGTGATTGGTCTGAAGTCAGACTTGGAGTCAGCTAGCTTTACTGTGTGGGTTCTGTCAGTGAGCCAGTTGGCCACCCATCTTGTGACATAGGGATTTATACCCAGTTTAGTGAGTTCATCTAGAATTCCAGAGTGGGGGATGGTATCAAAAGCCTTGGCAAGGTCAAGATAGGCTGTGTGCACTACCTTGCCCTCATCTACGGCTCTAGGGACTGCTTCAAAGAAGTCAATTAGGTTTAGTAGACATGATCTACCTTTTACAAACCCAAACTGAGTGGAGTCCAGGGTTTTGAGGTTACCTATGTCTTTGTTTATAAGCTCCAAGATGATACGCTCCATGGCCTTGCAGACTAGGCTCATCAGGCTAAAAGGGCGGTAGTTTCTGGGGTATGTGGTGGCACCCCCTTTGTGGAGTGGGATAACAGTCTCTGTGCGCCACTCAGTAGACACATAGCCTGAGGTGAGGCTATGATTGAACATGGTACTTAGGTGGGGTGCCAGTTCGTTCTGTAGTTCGTGCAGTACACAGCCTGGGATGTTGTCTGGTCCCATAGATGCTGTGTTCTTGGCTTTGGAGAGTGTGGTCTTTACTTGTTCATCCATGACTACAGGGGCTTTGCATTCTTCCGGTACTAAGATGGGCCCTTTGGAGGGTGAGAGGGGGTTAAAGTTAGCACTGAACCTATCTGCCAGGATGTTGGCAATATCAGTTGGTTCTGTATATTTAGTGCCATTGTGCTGTAGCTCAGAGCAGATCTGAGTGTTACCATTGAGATTCTTGACATAGCTGTAGAATACTTTGTGGTTGTCTTTGGAATCAGTGACGATTCTATTTTCATAACTGGTTTGGAGGATTATATGAGGGATCTCAGCTTCTTGCTGAGGCTGACCAAGGAGTTCCTCCAATCTTGGGATTTTACTCTTTTTTGCAACAGCTTCTTCCTTCTGTTGTAGAGTTTGTTTAATGCAGGGGACCACCAGATTGGCTTCCTTTTGTTTGGTGGATAGCGTCTTGGTTCTGTTGGGGATGGTATGATCCATGCACTCGTGTATGTGCTTAGACAGTGCACTTGTGTAAGATTCCACAGTCATACCTCTATTTTCCATCTGCATGGGTGTCATGAAGTTTGCCACTTCTGTCTTAGGAAGCATGAAGTTGGCTTTGGAGTAGTTTTTGATGGTGGTTTCCTTAATGGGGGGGGGGGGTGGAGGTGGGATATGGATGTCTAGGGTGATTAGCTTGTGGTTTGATCTGACCAGTGAGGAGTTGACCTCTGGCGTGGAACTCATATTGGTAATGACTAGGTCCAGGATATTGCTGCTCCTAGTGGGCGAGTGGACAAGCTGATCCAAGGTGTTGGAATTTATGAATTCCAGAAAATGTTGAGTGAATGAGTTGGTACATGAGTAGTTTTCCCAGTTGATGGGGTAGTTGAAATCACCCATAATTAAGGTATTGGGTTGTACCTTAATATTTTCTAGTATCTTAAGAAAGGAAGAGTTATATATTATACATGTACTTTTTGGTTAGGCCAAATAAGTTCAAGCTGCTACAGGTTTAAATCAATCTCACTCTTTTCTCTAGATAAACATGTTTTGGGACTCAGAAAATATGTACTTGATTATTACAGTGTCTGGAAGTTATTTTGGGAGTAAGAACTATCCAAAGTACTCAACAGACTATTTCCACTGAGCCATGTAATTCAGTTTAAATGGATCATTTTTTCAAACAATTTTGCATTTTGCACAGATGATCTTGATTCCATGTTCTTCACTAGAATAGAAGGATGTTACTCTGAGGTACTAAGAACCTGAGGATACCCAAAACTACCTGGCTAGAGTGAGCAACCCTGAAGATACTCATCCCTAGCTCTGCATGGCCACTGTACCTCCCTCTGGAAAGGAATTCATATAAATATAAGTATATATACTTATTTAACATATAAAGATTATTTCTATAATGACAATTTGGCAAACAATGTCATTCAAGTAACCAAGATGGGTAATTATGATATCCTGTTAAAAAAATTAGTAAATATTAGGGCTCTACTGAGGTCACATACACAACATCTCTTTTAAATATGAACTATGTATGCATCTCCAAATGATGCTAAGCTTTACTAATTTAAAATACATCTTTTTTTTCTGCACCTATATGCTAAAAGCTCGCCAAATCCTGACCGCAGATTTTCTTTTTCCAATCTCTGGAAACTAGACTGAGAATCAATTCTAATGCATAACCAAGTGAACTGCATGACAATTACTTAAAGCAAAAGTTACAAGTCACTGGGAAATAGTAACTTCATTTATTATGAGGTATAGCTTTTATAATAGATGTACATAGAAAATGGAATCTCTTTACTTCAAAGATTATAATATTTATAAGCAATCACAACTACACTTCAGGGTGGAAGGGGTCAGAGGACATAATGACATCAGTCAAACACTAAATTGGGGAAACATTGCAGTAAACCACAAATCACAAAGAATCTGCAAACTACTATGAGATTCCTATTAACACAACTCATTCAATGGTAACTGGGGTCACAAAGGACAGGATATGTTTACTTATATCAACATGTAATAGAATGTTATGCCTTATGGGTAAAGCAGACATGTTTGTTTAGTTTGTGGAAAATAAGTAAACGTCTCCTTGAAAAGTCCTAAGGCACTGGAGTAGGCAAAGGGTCACAACTATGTTGGGAAAACAGCTCAGTTTTATTAGCTTCCTTCCCACTTATGCCAATTAATTTCCATTACAATCATATGAAGAGTTGGATGACCCCACAAGCTATTACTCAAATGTGGCATCATTATCATGTGAACTAGTGTAGAAAGTCTCAAGAAATATTAAAAAGTACAGTTTTGTACCTACCATAAATGTAGATGTTCGAGTGTACACCCTGCTGCAGTCATCACACTTGGGTTATCCTGTCGTCAGGCAGTCCCGCAGTTGGCCGGAATTCCAAAGTCTTGGTCCGGCGTCAGTTGCTGTCGCTTCTTCCCTGACGTCAGTGCACCAGGGGTATATATAATGCAACCAACGCCATTTTCTTCAGTTTTTCTTGCCCCAGATGTCAGGTGCCCCCAAAAAGGTGGTCAGTAATTAGTACCAAATTGAGTAAACTTTGCACAAACACAAAATCCCTTCAGCTATAAGCAAATACATCAGGAAGGTATTGAAGAGATTTAGCCAGTAGGTCAGAGGGGATGGAGGGAGGGTAACCTGGACTGCAGCAGGGTGTACACTCGAACATCTACATTTATGGTAGGTACAAAACTGTACTATGTTCCTTGTGTTACCCTGCAGCAGTCATCACACTTGGGTTGAATCCCAAAGCTAAGGATGGGTGGAGGTATCATAAGAGGGTTAGTGGAGGCTAGAAAGCCCTGCAGGACTGCAGTGGTGAAGCCCGCCCTGGTCTTAGAGTAAAGTGGTAAGTGATAGTGTTTGGTAAAGGTGTGTACTGAACTCCAAGTTGTAGCTTCCAAAATCTCCTTGGTTGGAACCCCCCTGAGAAAGGCTGTAGAAGTAGCTGTTGCCCTGGTAGAGTGGTGCCTAATCGTAGTAGGAACTGGTTTTCCATGATGGGTATAGCAAAAACGTATGCAATGACCTATCCATTTGGAAATGGTTTGCTTTGATATAGCCTTCCCTTGAGAAGCTGTAGCATAGGATACAAAGAGCTGGTCAGATTTTCTGAAAGCCTTAGTTTTGTCCAAGTAGTAACGAAGTTGCCTGTGAATGTCCAAGGAATGCAGGAGTCTCTCACCTTTGTTCTGTGGATTTGGGAAGAAGGTGGGTAAGTGGATGGTTTGATTTAAAGCCACACTGGAAACAACCTTAGGCATAAAGGAAGGATTAGTTCATAGAGAAACTCTGTCTTGATGAAAAATGAGGAAAGGTTCCACTGCCATTAGTGCCTGTAGCTCTGAGACTCTTCTAGCTGAAGTTATTGCTAGCAGCAGGGCAGTCTTCCATGATAGGAACTGAAGATCTGCAGAGAAAGCTGGTTCAAAGGGAGGTAGGGTTAGATTTTCCAGAACAAAATTGAGGTCCCATGTTGGTGTAGGTGCTCTCCTGGGTGGTCTAATGTTTTTTGCCCCTCTGAGGAACTGCCTTAGAAGTGGATGCGAAAATAAGGGTGAATCCGTGTTGTAGTGGGCTGAAATAGCTGAAGCATGGATTTTAATGGAGGAGAAAGAAAGTCCTTTGTGCAACATCTCAGTTAAATACTGTAGAATGTGAGGCATGTGAGGCTGAATTGTGTCTTGACCTTTAGCTTGGTTCCAGGCACAAAACCTTTTCCATTTGTCCGAATAAGCCTTCCTGGTGCTTGGCCTCCTAGCTTCCAGAATAACATCCATAACTGCTTGGGAAAGAGGAGCTGGCTGGATGCTTAGTTGATTTGCCATGCAGCCAGATTTAAGGTTTTGAGCTGGCTGTGAAGAATCTGATTGTTTTGTTGTGTGAGTAAATGGGAAATTTGTGGTAATATCCATGGTGGGCCGTGGGCCATATTCCTCAATAGCAGGTACCAGTGCTGGCGTGGCCAGTCTGGGGCTATGAGAATCAGTCATGTTCTCTTCTTTTTGACTTTCAGAAGTACCTTTGTGAGGAGAGGCAATGGAGGGAAGGCATATACTGTCAGGTTTTTCCAACTGAAAGAGAGTGCGTCCACTTTCCAAGCTTGATGGTGAAGTGTCCTTGTACAAAATTTTGTTAGTTGATAGTTTTGAGGACTGGCAAACAGATCTATGTCTGGAAGGCCCCATTTTTGAGTCATCATTGTAAATACTTGTGGATCTAGTTTCCACTCGTGGCGATCCATGATGTTTCTGCTAAGGTCGTCTGCCAAAGTATTCTTCTGTCCTGGCAGGAATTCAGCTTGTAACTGAACTTGGTAAGCCAGAGCTGTGTTCCATAAGATCATTGCTTGCCTGCACAGAGGGTAGGAGTGAGTACCCCCTTATTTGTTTATGTACCACATTACTGTGGTGTTGTCCGTCTTTATTGTAAGTCGTCCTGGATGTAATAGATCCTTGAAGGCTGTCAGAGCTTTCTGTACAGCTTGCATCTCTTTTTGATTGATGTGCAGATTCCTTTGATCTGCAGTCCATACGCCTTGAACGCACTGTCCTGCCATGTGTGCCCCCCAGGCGTAATCTGATGCATCTGTTGTGATAGTTTGCCTGGCTGGGGGCAAGGTGAAAGGCTGACCCTTGTTGAGGTGACATGCCTGTGAACACCATAGAAACACCTGTTGTAGGCAGGGAATAAGAGATATCATTGTGTCCAAGCTGTGGCTGCGTTGAGACCATACGCTTTTTAGGTACCACTGTAATTTCCTCATATGCAGCTTTGCAAATGGTATTAGTAGTACGCAAGATGCCATGAAGCCCAAGGCCTGCAGAATTTTTCTTGCAGTTAATTGGGTCTTTGTTGCCATTGTTTTAAAATATTGAGTCAGTTGTAGTTGTTTGTCTGGCGTCAGATAAGCCTTCTGGGCCGTTGTATTCAAGCTGGCACCCAGGAATGTCATATTTTGTGAGGGTACTAGTTTTGACTTTTTTTCGTTTACTGTGTACCCCAGGCAATTTAGTAGGTTTTACAAAAGCCAGATGATGTAGGAGAATGTCCTTGCTTTCTGCTTGGATGAGGCAGTTGTCCAGGTATGGGTATATTTGAATTCCTCTTTGTCTGCAGTATGCAATTACTGGTGCCAGGCATTTTGTGAAGACTCTGGGCGCAGTAGATAAGCCAAAGGGCAGTGCAGAGAATTGGTAATGGGTTGAACCTGCAATGAAACGGAGGTATCTTCTGCAACTTTGTCTGATAGGGACATGCAGGTATGCCTCCTTGAGGTCCAACGTTACTAGCCATGCTTCCTTGCCCAACATGGGAAGAAGCTGCTGTAGTGTTAGCGTCTTGAATTTGGGTACTTGTAATTAAGTGTTTAGAATTGAAAGGTCCAGAATTGGTCTCCAGGCATTGTCCTTTCTGGGCACTAGAAAGAGTCTTGAGTAAAATCCTTGACCTTGCTCTCGAGTAGGTAC
This sequence comes from Protopterus annectens, assembly GCF_019279795.1. Taxonomy (NCBI): domain Eukaryota; kingdom Metazoa; phylum Chordata; order Ceratodontiformes; family Protopteridae; genus Protopterus; species Protopterus annectens. The sequence continues at coordinate 420,521,807 of NC_056737.1, read as the reverse complement.
CAGTTGAATGGCTCTCATGTCCATGAGAGCTGTAATTTGTTTTTGTGCCTCTGCCCATTGATTTTGTGGCAGGTTTGGCATTCCTCTTTTCACTGGCAAGGTGTGAAAATGGAATCTGTAGCCTCATAAAATTATGTCTAGGACCCATTTGTCCTTTGTGACAATGTGCCAGTTGTCTGAAAAAAGTGTGAGCTTTCCTCCCAAGGGGGCTGCCAAGAGAGTGTTGCTTGGCCAGATGAGGTGCAAGTCATTGAGCTTGCCTTCTGGTAGATTGGGACCTGTCTTCTCCTCCCTTCTGTGTTGTAGTGCCCCATTGGTGAGGTTTGTACTGGGCTTGTGGTTGTCCTCTGCCTCTTGGGCGTCTGTATTTACCCCTCTGTGGTCTGTCAGTAGGTGGAAAGGACCAATTTTTTGTTGGCCTGTTTCTGCTGAAGCGAGGGGGCTGTACCTGTAGGAAATCTTTGACTGTTTGCATAGATTTTGCCTTATCCTCCATTTTCTTTAAGACTACTTCTGCTTTAACTCCAAAAAGAACATCCTGCTGTAAGGGAGCATCTAGAAGTTTTGCTTTAACATGATCAGGTAGAGTTTGTTCCTTTAACCAAGCACGCCTACGTATAACAGACCCAGTGACAGCTGCTCTGCAGGAGGCCAACAAAGAATCAAACCCACATTGTAAGGTATGTTTGCCCACCTGTTCAGTGGCATGCAAAAGATCCTGCATTTCTTTCAATTCAGATTGTTGACGGAGAGTGGTCATTCTTTGCTTTAACTGAGAGATTAGAAACTGCTGATACTTAAGCATGTGAAATTGGCAATTTAGTGCCCTAATAGCTAGAGTGGCTGAGGTGTAAACCTTTTTCCCCCCACCTGTCTAGTGCTCTGGAATCCCTCTCAGAAGGTACAAGATTTTTAGACATAGAAGCCTTAGCCCCCTTGGGACCCTGAGAGATTGTCTCTGGGTCAGCAACAGGGCTTTTGTAAATAAATTTGTGGGAATCAGGCACTCTATAGTATCTGTCTGGTCGGAGCAGGAGGTAGAGAGAGTCTGGGTTCAAACTGGATTCTAAGTAAACATCATCCACAATGTCTAAAACTGGTGGGATGGCAAGTGGTCTGTGTTGGGGGAGTAAAAGAAACTCTCTGAGCCTTTTCTTCGAGTCAGAGTAGTCCTGACCTTCCCAGTGAAAATGTTCCCTCATAGTGTGTAAAGTTTCCCCAAAGGAGTAGTCTTCAGGAGGAGAAGCTGAGGAAATGGAATCCTCAGCATCAGAATCTTTATAAGGGGAAAAGGAGTAATCTTGGTCCTCAGAGGAGTCTGAAGAAATGGACACTTGTTCAGAGGATGCATAATCTTCCTCTTGTCTAGGCCTTTTGTCAGGAGGGGGCTGGGAACCCCTGATTACAGAGATCAAATCTTCAGCCATTTTGAGCATCTGTTTCTTAGGCATGGGGCCTTGAACAGGGGACTGAAGTGCAGACTTTTTAGATTTAATAGGAGTCTTCGTCTTAGAATACGTTTTAATGGTAAGCGTTGTCAGTCTGAAAACGCCTTCAGAAACCGATGGCGTTTCTGCAGCACTGACCTCTTTTTCAGCAATGTGAACTAAATGGCTGCGTCGGCCTGGTACATTCCGCCAAAATTTCCGAAGCGGTCTCGGGTTCCAGATCTGCAGTAGTCAGGGGCTGCGTCGGAGCCTCACTGAGGACCGGAAAACCGGAGACCGGACCAGCCAAGGCCTCGGAATCTGGCTTAGGCCTGGGCTGTCTGTCCTTATCCTTGCGTTTTTTGTGCACGCCGGTATTCGGTTGCTCCGACGGCATGGTGTAGTTAAATTTCCCACCGAAGTAGTGTTGTGCGAAATCAAAGCATCTTTTAATAGTACGCTTATTAAACCTAGCACAAAAACGACAACTAGTGACGTCGTGGTCTGGGCCTAGGCAAGGTATGCAATAAGAATGAAAATCCTTATGAGGTATTTGCTTCCCACAAGAAATACAATTGTTAACTTTTTCTGACATCGGTCTGAGGCAAGAAAAGTTTCCCCAACGGGGTACTTAGCTTTATAGAAGACTTCGGTCTGAAATTCGAATTTGAAAATCTCAGTAGTCGGCCGACCAGCACTTGCGAACTGCTTCTGCTTCGGGCACTGCGCGGCAAGAAAGACTGAAGAAAATGGCGTCAGTTGCATTATATATACCCCTGGCGCACTGACGTCAGGGAAGAAGCGACAGCAACCGACGCCAGACAAAGACTTTGGAATTCCGGCCAACTGCGGGACCGCCTAACGACAGGATAACCCAAGTGTGATGACTGCAGCAGGGTAACACGATGAACATTTGCTCTACAAGCCATATCAATCTATTTCATTGGTATCTGCAAAACATGCATGCAACACAATACAAAACACACATCTCAACACCTATCAATGAGCCTGAGAAAAGCAAACCACCAGTCACACTGCACTGCCTTGACTGATCAGCTCGCATGAGTAATTCAAAACAAACAGCCCCTCCCAAACAACAAACCCAAATCTTTCAGGTTGTTACAAAAGCCAATCCATTCTCGAGTTGCCCCCAAAACAATGAACTCAATGAGCCCATTCAGGAGGCACCCTAGAAAACAATCACCTTAAGAAGTCAAATAACCATTTTCCAAATAGAAACAGATGGCCTTCAACAGCACTTCCCAAAACAAACATCCATGAAACCAGCTACAAGACCACAAAAGGAGCATCTCCAGCACAGGAGTCATCCATAGATGACATAAGGTGTGCACTCAGTATTTAACTGGAAAACTGATATGGACTTGACTGGAAAAATGTACTTCTCCCTTCAAAAGCATAGGTACAGCCTACCTTTACAAATCCCTCTATAATGTTTTTCATCGTACTGCACTGCCAAAAAAATACTATACTTTATGCTAATCCAGACATTCCAATTTCAGTAATCTAACCTACGTCAGATGGAAACATCGCACCTGTCAACAGTAAACGCAGAACACAGAATCAAAACCCAAAGGCCAACCTGCCACACAAGAAGTTAAGAGTATTTTTTGATAACTCCAGATAACTTTTAGCACCATAACGTACACAACACTAAGTAGAAGGGGTTGTAGCCAAACTTAGGGAGCTGATGACAAGAACAATAAAGATTCTATACAGGTATTAGAGATATTCAGGAAATGTTTATTAACATTTGTATAAAGCAGAGAACTAGACAAGAAGATATGGCAGAAAGGGCCTAAAACTCAGACTCTACCAACAATTATATCAGGAGTCTTCATGGGCATTCAGAAGACATGTAGCTGAAACACTTTGTCCTTAAGGGGTCATTTGCATACATCCCATTGGCCTTCACTACAGAAGGTTTAATGTATTCAGTGAAGACGCTATCTTAACTGGGTTTTTTTTGTTCTTACCGAATACTTTTTCGGTGACACTTTTTTACCCTTTGGCTAGGACAAGAACTTAATATCAGCAGAAGCTGCAGGTTCAAATGGCATAATTAGTAAGCTTGTCAAACATAAAGCAAATATCTCTAGGAGCCTGAAAGTACCTCAAAACAACTTTATAAACTTTCAGAAAAGGAGCAGAAGTAGAGTCCAAACCAGAATGAAAAAGTGTCTGTGAAATAAACCCTGACAGGCACAAGACCAGAGCTAAATATGTTAGATAAATAATAAAATGGGTGGCACAACAGTTAGCGTTGTTGCCTCACAGCAAGAGGTTCTTAGGTTCGATTCTCGGTTGAGATGCCTTTTGTGCAGAGTCTGCGTGTCCTCCTTGCATTCGCGTGGGTTTTCTCCAGGTGCTCTAGTTTCCTCCCACATTCCAAAGGCATCCATCTGGAGCGTTTCTCCGCAGGCCTCCTCTGAAAATGGGCTCTGTTTCAGTCAGACTTTCTTGGTAAACAAATATTAAATAAATAAATAAAATAAAATAATAAATAAATAAAAGACCAAAGGTTCAGAAACATTACATTTTTACCAATGTGTAAAATGGAAAACAGAATCCATTTGGCATGGTATGTATTTTAACCATGTAGTTTGAGCAAAGAGCATGCAAATCCAGATTTGAGGACTATCACTACTTCTCTTCAAGAAGCACCAATCAAGCTATTATCTGAATTTGCCAATATTAAAAAGGTGTTCATAGTAATCAAAATGAAGGATTGCTCTAAGGATAGAATGTCGCACTTAAAAGACCGCTCTAACGTTCACAACATTCTCCTACAGGAACAATCCAGTGGCATTATACAACTCCATAACAGGGTTACAGATCTAAAAGCAAAGAGCTATGGAAGTAATTTGGACAGTAAGATGCCTAATACATACATACATACATGAATACAAACAGTTCAGGCACGGGTAATAATGCCCTTCTAACCTGCCAATATACCAAAACAATTGTTCCTATTGTAAGCGTTCATGTGGTTCTTAAAAATATCTAAACTAGTGCTTCCTTTAATGTAATTTAGTAATCTATTCCAAGCATCAGTTACTTTGTCAGAAAGTCAGTTAGTACACTTTTCATTCCTATATAATCTTCTACATAGGTTGTCAAATGACTGTCTAGTACTTTTTGATAACCCCAAACACTCTCAGAGGTAGTTGTCCCTAACTGCCCTATATACCTGAAGAGACACTGTACAAATTCAAACATTTAATAACGTTAATAAATCAGGTAATCATAAACCACCTTGTGCTATTGTAAGGATCAACTTATCCCACTTGACCCTTGCCCTTCACCCCTCCCTTATAAAACCCTTCAACTCTATTACTGTTCACAACTTTTCCTCTGATTGATAAAAATATGACTGACCTGCATATAAAACTAAAGGGACTAAAAAATGTTCACTGCTTGTATCTTGTTATCCTTATCCAAAAACAATAGTTTCCAGTTTCTGTTTTTCTTTTATCTTTTGTTTAGTATCTACCCACATATCCTTAGCTGCCATAACAGAACCCTTTTTAATCATATTCCTAAAGACTTCATTTTATCATGCCCCATAAATATGGGTATTGCTGAACTAATTCATTCATCGGTACATACTTTAGAACTGTAACCTTTATCGTCATTAATTTTATACCCCGCATAGGCTTGAAACAATCTCAAAATGTTCTACAATACTGACATGTCCTTTTCTAGTTTTATCAGGTTAAAATAATCTGCAAATAAAACTTTTCTTGATTACAATACCAATTATATCCTTGAATTTCTGAGTCTTTTATTTTCTTTGTATATACTTCATTTTTGGTGTATTTATAAGCATTTTACTCTCTTGTACCCAAATGGCCAGCTTAATCAAATTCTTTTGCAGACATGCCCATCTGTAAAACATGTGATCAGTTTACTCATTTTCAAGTAATCTGCATACAAACTGTACAGCAACTCAGATAAAAAAGATAGATCTGAAAGACAAAACCTAAATAAGTATGGCTCTAGGACAGAGCCTGACTATAACCTAGAAGTTCACCTATCCAATTGCTGCATACTTGCCATGCCCTACATGTAAGCCATGCAACTATCCATCTTATCAGGATTACATCAATACCTAGTTGTACTAATTTATTAATCAGTGTTTTTTTGCATGACCCTATCAAGTGCTGAAGTTAAATCTATACAAGTTCTACCGCGGCACAATTTTTTATTTAAACTATTATAGTGTTATACATAACATTACAGGTGGTCATAGATCTAGTTTCAACATATGCAGGCTGATATATGGTTTAAAGTCCCAACCTTTTTAATTCTGGCAATAATTTATCCAAAAAAAAAAAAAAAAACTTCTCAGTTATTTTTCATAACATGTACCCCTACACATCTTAAGTATCTATAAAAAGGTTTCCTGTTACGCTCAATATCTTTACACAAATTGTCTTCAAAGTTTTCTAAATTTTGTTGTACACTTTAATTTGTCTGTCCAGCTTGTTTATTTCAGTTTTAAGTTATAGTTAGACCTCTTTTCCAATTCTTATACTTTTGTCCCTCACCTTAATCGAGTATCTTGTTCTTATGGAAATATATTCTCCTGACCTTGTATGCATAGTTCGTGATGTTAAACATTTTTATCTTTTTGCATTCAAAACAATATCTCTTTCAAAATTCGCCACATTTCTCCAGCAGTTTTTTCACTGAATGCATCACTTGAATTACTTTTACACAGAGACTGTTCTGCTTCTATATTGTCAGTTATTAATCTTCTGTGCATGGGTCTACAATTCTGTTTGACAGCATTACCTAGCAGCAGTTTAACCTTTATAACCTTATGTTCAGTGTATATCCACAATGGTAAAACCTGACACAAAGTAACAATGATTTCCTTAGAAATTCAAACAATGTCTAGTATGTATTCCTTTCTCTTGTAGGAATTTTTACAATCTTAAGCAATTGTTGTTCCTTAACATACGTTGTAAAAATTGCCTTACTAATGTTGAATCAATATTACTCCAGTCTGCTTCTGGTAATTTAAGTCTCCAGTCACTATTTTCCCATTATCAAGGCTGCATGCCCCAAGGATGATCTATGGGAAACATCTAAATTAATTAGATTAATGGTTCATTTTTCAGCCTAGCAGAAATGTATCTGATTTTATTTGGAAAGGTAGTAAGATTAAGTTATCCAAATATTTTCTAAAACAGCTAAAGATCAGACAGACAGCTGACTGAATTTGTGGATATTTGTACTATAAACATAAGGCTTCAGAGGAATCTTCCAATTATTTGCTTTAACCAAAAATTCTGTGCTTTAAGGGCAATCAGAAGTACATGGTCAACAGCAAGATACTATTTGCTCGTGTTTCCTAATAAGACTTAAAGTATTTTACTTTGTGAAATTGTGTAGTATAATAAAGAAGCTTAGTAGAAAAAGAAGTTATGTACTCACCATAACATTCCATCTGAGTAGTTGTACTTCAATTGTCTTCAACCTGTGGGTTACGGATCCATACCGGATCCGAGCCGGCAGCATTTACTAGCATCTGCTCCAAGCTCCAAACTCCTCCCCTTACCCATAGCACACCTCCACTGCCTTCCATCCCCAGATTGAGTTTGCTGAACCTTATACTGATAACCCGATCTGAAAAATGTACTTGTGACCTATACTGCAGCCCGTAGTCTAATCATATGCCAAGGTCTGGGGGAAAGAGGGAGGGACGATTGAAGATAAATAAAGTACAACTACTCAGATGGAATGTTATGGTGAGTACATAACTTCTTTATCTGAAGTAGTTTACAGACAGAGTCCCCAGCTACTAAACTCCTGGGTGGCCCTCATGGAAGTATATTCTTGAGCACCTCAGAACCAAAGGATGCTCTCCTTCTGGAAGTCAAATCCAATTTGTAATGAGAAATAAACGTATGAGATGATGACCAAGTAGGTGCAGAACAAATATCATACAAAGACACTCTAGATAAAAAGGACACAGATGTAGCCATGGACCTAGTGGAATGTGATTTTGCCTGACCTGGAGGAGACATGCCTCTGGCCTTATAGACCTGCCGGATGCATGAAGAAATCCACCTAGCTAAAGTGACCTTGGAGATAGGTTTCCCCAAAAAGGGTTTATAGAAGGATACAAACAATTGATCAGATTTACGGAAATTTTTTGTCCTGCGTAAATAGAATGGTAACAGTCTACAAACATCCAACAGGTGGAGTTTGTATTCCATCTTGTTAGTAAAAATAGGAAAAAACACAGGCAAATTGATGGTCTGATTGATTCTGACTGCTGATGCCACCTTAGGAAGAAAGGATGGATTGGTTTGAAGGGGAAACCCTATCTTTGTGAAAAATCATGTAAGGAACTTTGATGGACAAGGCCTGTATTTCTGAAACCCTTTTGGCAGAGGTAATAGCCACCAGAAAAGCTGTTTTCCAAGATCAAAATTTCAGATCTGCAGTTGCGGAAGCCTCTAAAGGTGGAGTGACGAAAGCTTGAAGAACCATAGTAAGGTCCCATGGGGAAACAGGACCTTTGACTGGAGAGTTTAATAAAAAGGTGCCTTTAATAAAGGCTTTACACAATCTGAAAGAGGCAGAATTCTCACCCACATGAAAATGAGAGATGGCAGCCAACTGAACCTTGACCATAAAAGAACTAGCTCTGTGTTGTAAAATATCAGCTAAAAAATCAAGAATGGCAGAAAGAGGAGCCGTGAAAGGGTCTAAGCTCCTTTGAGAGGCCCAAAAGGAAAAACGTTTCCACTTGCTGCGAAAAATCTTCCTGGTCAAAGACTTATGAGCAGCCATCAAAACAGATCTAACCGAGGAGGATAGTCCAGGAGTCCTAGCAATCACGGGAACTGGAGCGCCAAGCTGTGAGCTTCAGGCTTTCCAGAATGGGATGAATCACCCCCAAAGGGTGTGAAATTAGATCATGAATGGGATCTAGGATCCAAAGCGGAGCCAAAAGGTGAGACCAAAGGAAGGGAAACCATACCTGGCGAGGCCAGAATTGGGCAATAAGGATCACTTTGCTCCCCAGTCAACAATCTTTCTGTCCACTAGGATGTTGGACTGTCCCAGAATGTGCACTGTGATGAGAAAGCAACCGGTGGAGATCGTCCATTCCCACACTCTTGTGGCCTCGTGACAAAGGGGGGGGTAAGATCTGGTACTTCCGTTTGATATACCAGACCACTGACATGTTGTCTGACTGAATAGCAATCTTTCCCAGATTAAGAAAGGCATGAAGGGCCTGCAATGCTAGGACAGCCCTCATCTCTAGGACATTTATGTGCAAGCTGGTCTCTATGGGGACCACAGGCCTTGGACTGTCCTGCCCGAACAATGCCCCCCCACCCAAGTTGGGATGTATCCATGGTCACTGTGGCTTGGGCCGGGGCTGGAACAAAGGGTCGTCCCTCCAAAATGTCCGGATAGCACATCCACCATATGAGGGATGACTGACAGACTCAACTAAATTGAAATGGATATGCCAATGGCAGTTCCAACAGGGACCATTGTACAGCTAGAGTCCACTGTAGAATTATCATGTATAACCGGGCACATGGGAGAAGAGTTATGGTCGCAGTCATCGAGCCAAAGGCACTCAACACCAATTCCGCCATTGGGAGATGAGATGATGGCAGATCAGGGAGACATGCATCCTCAGGTTTTGAACTCTCTCTGAGGTCAGGAAGATTTTGCACTGAAGAGTATCTATCCTGACACTAATGTAGTCTATCACCTGTACAGGATCTAGGAGAGATTTGGATGCATTGATTGTGATCCCCAAACACAGGGCAAGAGTCAGGAAATAATCCCTGGTTTGAGAGAGTAGACGCCTGGTGGGAGCAGTGAGGAGCCAATCGTCCAGGTACGGATAGACCTGAATCCCTTGAAGCCTCAGGTGAGCCGCCATCACTTTGGTAAACACCCTGGGGTCTGTGGTGAGACCAAAGGGTAGGGCTCAAAATTGGTAATGATCGACTCCTAGCCAGAAGCGGAAGAACCTCCTGGAGCTTCTGTGCATTTTTATGTAGTAGTAAGCATTCTGGAGGTATAACGAGCACATCCAGTCACTCTCTTGTAGGTAGGGCATGATGGACTGTAATGTGACCATCCGGAACTTCTCTTTGGCAACTGACAGGTTCAAGGTAGAGAGGTCCAGAATGGGCCTTAAGTCCCCCGTTTTCTTTGGCACCAAAAAAACCTGGAGTATAAGCCCAATCCGGTATGATCTGGGGGGACGGTTTCGATGGCTAGTTTTTCTAGCAGCTTGGAAACTTCCTGTGCTGCTGCCTCCCTTTGCATTGGTGGTACATCCGGGAGGTGTCTGAGAGATTTGGGGGAACCCACAAAGGGGATAGAGTATCCTCTGGATATGATCTGATGCACCCAGCGATCCATTGTTATGGACTCCCATGCCGCTAAGTGCAAGGACAATCACGCCCCCCGACTGCCTCCAGAGTAGAGCAGTCGGGCAACCCTTTAAGGTTGCTGCCTGGGTCTGTCCGAGAAAGGTTCTCGAGACCGAAAATTCCTTGGACCCCCTCTGCCTCTGGGCCGGCATCCATTCTGTCCCCCTCTGCCTCTGGGGGAAGAAGAGCCCTGAGTGTCCCAGGAATACTGTGACTTCCAGAACCACATCATCTTTTGCCCTCTCAGGTTCCGGAAAAAGGACCTTTGAGGGTTCGAGAAGCGGATCCTGACAGCAGACAGTGTCTTCCCGTCCTTCTCACTCTGGACTAATGTCTCTTTGACGGTCTTACCAAAGAGTGTAGAGCCATCATAAGGGAGATTGGCAAAGGATGCCTTGAAGGGTTCTGAAAATTGACAACCTGAGCCAGGCGTTGCTCCTCATGGATATGCCGGACCCAGCCGCCCTAGCCACTCCTTCTGTAGCATGTGAAAGGGGTCGCATGGACGTGTTACAGACTGCTTTTAAAGTGGCCATCCTCGCGGAGAAGGAAGCCTGGTCTTCCTGCGACATGGACTTGGGGGGGGGGGCACTCCTCCAGCTCCTTTACCAGGTCGCGTTGGAGTCTGGTGATATGGGCCAGGTAGTTCAGCACCCTAATCGAAAAGGTAGCTGAAGCGTAAACCCACTTCCCTAGGCGGTCCATCATCCGTGACTCTCGGTCAGGAGGATGGACCTAGGAACTCTTCTGAGCAAGTTCCTTTTTAGTGGCTTCTGCTACCACCATAGCGTCTATGGGAAAGCGCTTGTTCCATGCTGGTCTGCCAATGGGGGGGGGGGGGTGCTTAAAATCTTATTAGGTCTTTTTGAGATCGGTTCCATAGTGTCCAGTTCCTTCCATGCCCGTGAGGTGACCAGATCCACCAAAGGATCCGTGGGGGGGGACACCCAGGAAGTAGATGGGCCCGTGCCGAAAGCCTCCAGGAACACGGACACGTCAGAAGGAGATTTGGGGCAGACCAACTTCCTCATTGCTGCAGGATGTCCATGATATCTCCAAAGGAGACATCCTTGGGAGGTGACCTAGGGGAACCTTCTCCATCATCCAGGTCTGTGTCCTCGGTGAGGGACTCAGGGGAGTCCAAGTGCCTCCTCTTGCACGTATGCTTGCGAGGTACCTCTCCTCCAGTGGGGCTCTCCGGAGGGAGCTTGCAAGCCACTTTTTCCTCAGGGGAACCGTCTGGGGTTCCTCGAGCATGGGCTGTCCCCTCTGGTAAAATGATGGGGACCATAGACAGAGCCGAGGGGGTCTGGGTGGAGTCCGAGGGGACAGTCAAGGGTCTCAATCCAGCGGAGAGAACCCTTTCTACCACATCTAATGCCAAAGGAGAGCAAACCTCCTGAGAAACCAATAAGGAGGCTGGTCTACCCGGGTCCGACAAGAGAATCGGAGTTGGGCCCAAGGTAGATGGAGCTCCGAGGGAGGAACCTGGCCCGACAAAGCCGGAGCTGAAGAAAAAGGTTCCACTCCCTTGGCTCTGACACCAAAGCTCCAGCTCAGAGAGCGGGTCAGATCCGACATGCTCCAGGCAGCTGTCGGCATTGAGGAAGCAGGTACTGTCAGCACCGACCCCCTGAACAAAGCCAACCTCGGTTCCGAATACTCTGAACCCAATGGTAAGATCAGAGAAGGAGATATAGGCTGGAAAAAAAGGAAGCGAACTCCCCCCTCCTGAGGGATGGGGGTGTGGCAAGACCCTCATCTGGATCGGAGTACGGATAAAACTCCTCATCATTTTACCCAGATCAATGTCAGACAAGGACCAGGTGGACCTCGACGAGGCCACGGACTACGACCTGGCGGGTCAGGGTACCGAGGCCCGAGAAGCTGAATGTGTCTCCTCCGGCTCTGGGGAGAACCTCGGAGATCGAAGCCAAGAGAAGTCATGGATCCATAGTGTTTTTACAGGTGAAGGGAGGTCTGGAGACCACTTTCGCTTTTCCCTCATCTTCGACTCTCTCTCCTTCTCTCTACCCCTCTTCAGCTCCACTTCCACAGGCTTTTGTACAGGAGGGTTGAGTCCCAGCCTGGGAGGGAGGAGAAGCCGGGGAAGAGAGAAAGGACAGGTGGCCACAGCAGCCACTGTGACTGAAGCTGGAGACGAGGAAACAGATTCTGAAGGGGGAAGAAGGCCTTTGAGGTTCAAGTTGGCCTTCCTATCTTTAATGGTGCGGGGGTTGAAGCCCGCACATATACTGCAGTCCACACTCAGATGGGCCACGCCCAAGCACATAACATACAGAGTGTGGCCATTCGCAGGGGATAATTTATGGCCATACTCAGTGCAATGCTTGAAAATGAGCTTTTCTGCAATACTGTCAGTAGAAAGAGAACTTAAGAAAAAACATTGTTTCTTTCTTACTGGCACACACACACACACCCACTCACCACAGTTGTACACAAAAAACACTGGGGGGGGAAGCAAAAATCCACACAGCAATACAAACTACTCTAACTACCCTAAAACACTACAACTCGATGCCCCAAGCAAGGGGAGGAGAAAGGAGGACCTATACTAACACTACCTAACAATTTTCTGAGAAAAAAGATACTCAAAAGTTTTTACGCACTTGACAAAGTTGGAGCTCAAGAAATCACGATGCAAAGCTATTCATGGCAAACGATATCTGAGGATGGAAGGCAGTGGAGGTGTATTATGGGTAAGGGGAGGAGTTTAGAGCTCGGAGCAGATGCTATTGAAAGTTGCCGGCTCAGATCCATAACCCACAGGTTGAAGACCAAATGAAGTAAACTACTTCAGATCAAAGTATTAACAATTCATACTGGTACAATGTTCTTTTACAAAGCAGTGCCTATGTATATAACCAGTACAGTATATAAAGGATATTACATAATTATTTTTTCCTTTTTTTGACTTGGTTAAGATTTAATTAAACTGATAGATCCAAACTGTAAACTGGTTTTAAATTTCTTCATTCCTTAAACTTTCACCAGAGCAATTTTATTATATACTTGTCAGATCAGAGCCATAACGAGATCATCTTCCTCAAATTAGAACCCCCCCCCTCAATCAAAGTTGAGGACAAAAAAACCCTCCCATGGTTAAAGACCATATCAGCCAAAAAAAAAAGACAGACATCATTAAAGAAGCCATGAAATTACCCACAGCTTCTTATATGAATCCCACTAATGCACTTGTGTCCCACTGGCAGAAACTGACTGCACCCATTAACGGCCTGCACCAAGTGCACCCTCCTGTCATCCCACCCAAATTATTACTCTGTCATTTACTTTCCCTTTAGACTGATGTACAGAAAGGGCATTTAGACCCTTTCATTTTTTTTATGCGATACTTTAATGCTGATTGTTCCTTTTCCATGCTGCTTCCAGTAACAAGTGATGTCACTGTCTGGGAACTACAAAAGTTTTATTTTATATTCCCAGTGAACTAATAAATTATCACAGTATTAAGTCTTATTAGGGCAATATTTATTTTATTTTATTTCACATTTGTTGACCGGGCTAGTCCAACTGGATACATGTCCATTTTCAGTAGAGGCACGGGGAGATAAGCTCCAGTTACACTATTAATTCAAAAGAGATATAAAAAAAAAATAAAAATAATATACATAGTCAATAAAATTTAAACAAAGATCAAAAGCACAGGTTTTACAAAAAAAGAAAAAACAATGCAGTATTACAAGAAACTTATTTACATAGGAGAGGTTTGTCAATTATATAGACTAGAAAAAAGAACAGATTCAAACTAATTATTAAGGTTGTTTTTTAAAAGTAAATGCTCAAATACAACAAAAACATCAAGTTAGTATATATACAAAGTGGAAACATATGAGATTTTGAACTGGCGGGAGATATGGCAATCATCTTTCTTTTTTTTCTGTTTATTCATGGATGTGGGCTTGTTCAGTCATACTTTTTTGTTGCCTTTAACTTGTTATTCAACTGCTTGAAGGGGAATCCCTGTTTATGCATTTGAGTGTGAGGCATTCGAATACACAGATTTATTCCGTAGACATACTGCCTCAAAGTCTACACAACACTGGAGGCAATATATTTACAAAACAGGCCTGTGGGACCTTGCTGTTTTTTTTTCAAATCTGTATCAAACTCTTTTTATCACATCTCAAAAATTACTAAAACTGTTGCAGGTGAAGCTGTTCCTGGACTTTGCAATGTATGCTTTATACATCACACCACTGTAGTTAAGTTAGAATGCTCTTCTGGGGGGGGGGGGATCTCTTTCCTGAGGGAGTGGCAGGTCAGAGGTTAGACCTGGAGACTCAGGGAAAATGGGTCAGTGAATTATGTATATTAGTGGTTATTAGCTTACTTTAGTGGACTTTATGAAAAAAGAGCCTTGGATACAATTTCTTTCCTACTTTGTGTGTAGGATTTTGGAAACCGCTATTTGGGCTATTTCGCTCTCTGTACCAAATTATTACACTCTGGATACTTTGCCTCTTTTTTTTTTTACTCTGGAATTCTGAATATTCCTACACAACTTTAGCTTTCATCAATATGTATGGTAGTCCCAAAAAGAAAGTTACTTTATTTATTAACTGAAACATTCACGGCTCAAAACTAAGTGCTTCAGGAAAATTCAAGAATAACATCAGTATTATTTTAAATAAAGGAACTTTACCATATTTTAGTTTTTTGTACAGATCCTTAAGAAGGAGAATGCTTTAATTTTATTTCCTCATTAATTTATTTTGCTGAATCTATACGTTCCTCTGAATAACCATGTCAGATTTCTGATATCAGTTATCCCTTTTCACAGGAATATAAAGACCACTTAATAATGCAGGAGGTAACTGGGATCCAAAATAACTGATCCATCCAAGGATACAAAGGCTAATCTCCACATTTCCCTGCTGTATTAATGGTGCAAATTACAACTTAATGCAAGCTCTCATTTTGTATTGGACCCACATGGATACCTTTATCCAGATGAACCCATTTTTCAGTTAGGTGCATAATTCTTAGTCACAGATTGATTGCTTTCTTCTCTTTCTTTCTCTACATGATTTTTATAAATAGGGTTTTAAATGAGCCAATCTTTCCCAGATTACTCCACAATTACATTTAAAATTTTATTTTTAAAGCCATGCCTATGGGGTACAGGGATAAAATCCTGACAATGACTTAGAAGACCAAGGTACTGTGAACAGATCGGTCACTTGTTGAGCATGTGTGTTCCCATCCTGGGGTGAGAGCATACCTCTCAACCATACCGAATTCCTCGGTATTTATCGATTTTGAGGGCAAAATAATGGGGTGTCACGAATTCCCGAGCGGCCCCTTTAATTACCGATTTTTTTCCCTGATTATTATTATTATTTTTTTTTTTACAAGTTTAAATCTATGTCTGACGTCACCACGCATCAGTAGCCTACAGGGGGCCTGCGTGAATGACATCTCAACTCCACTGGAACTGACGTTATTTTTTTAACTGTTTTGGAGAGAACTCAGGAAATATAGCAGCAGCACTAGGTGCAACAATTTAAATGTTTTCTACATGTTGCTGGTCAGGATGAGAAATGGGCTCAGCATCAGCAGGTAAGAAAAAAAAAAATTGTATGTCATGTATGCTTATGCTATCTGGTTCACTTGCTACAGCCCAGCTTAAAATAGAACTGTGTATTCCGCTAATGGCAGAAATCAAACAGAGAGAGACCAGTGAGTCCCAGTAGAGTAGTTTTTACAGAAATCTATTGTAAGCAGAAGCGCTGTCACTGCTCCTTTTACAGAAATGTGTGTGCCTGCCTGTAGAAGTACTGCATTTACAGAAATGTGTGTGTACTGTGTAGATGTCCTGCCAGTCAGAGCTCCGTTTACAAGAAGTGCTGCCAGTCAGTCAGAGCTTTGAAGTGCTGTTCACAGAACTGTAAGGTTCAGAGCTGCATTTATAGATTACAGAAGTGTGTGTGTAGAGCTTCGTTTACAGATTAGAAAAGTGTGTGTAGAGCTCCGTTCACAGAATTGTAATCAGAGCTCCGTTTACAGATGTTAAAAGTTTCGTTGCCATTTGTTGTATTAGAGAAGTAAAGTAGGCATGAAGCAAAAGTGTGCGTGTTCCGTAGCCTTTTGTTTTATTACAGAAGTAAAGCAAGTTCTGCTTAGTGCTTAGTGTGTGTTCTGCTGCTATGTGTTCTATTATAGAAACAGATGAAAGAAGTTCTGTTCCCGTTTTCTGTATTACAGAAACAAGCACTGTTTGGCAGAAGTGTGTGTGAACCTCCATTTAAGAAGTTTTGCCACTCAGTCTGAACTCTGTTCAGCAGAATTGCAAGTAGGATGTGTGTGAAGTTCCATAAGCAATAAGCATAGCAGATGTGTGAAGTTCCATTGTCATATAGCCCATATTACAGAAACAAGCACTAAGCCATTTAAGAAGTGCTGCTAGTCAGAACTGCAGGGGGAAGTGTGTGTGAGCTCTATTCAGCAGAATTGCAAGGGGGAAGTGTGTACTGTGAGCTCCGTTCAGCAGAATTGCAAGAGGGAGTGTGTACTGTCACCAGAATTCTCTTTAGACAATAATTTAAATAGCAAGAAAGTCAACTTACTTGCCCAAGGTATATAGGCAGGTGTATACAAATCTCAGTGTTTGCGGCTAATGCCTTGCCCAGTGTAGTAGCATAGATAGGGTGCACTGAAGGGGGCAGCTGCCCTGGGTACAATCTGCTGATGCCATTCAGTTGGTAGTGCATTAATTTCTACACCTACATTTCTCAATGCCAGTACAGAAATAGTTTTCAATCAGGACTGAAGCAAATCAGTTGCTTCTATACTTCATGTACACACTCTTTAGGGCCTTGACGATGCCTGGTCAGAGAAGAGACTTTTTTTTTTTTTGCACTCTGCATAGAGTTGAGGGGCACTAGTTTGCTATTTCAGGGATTGGCATTTGGCACTAGATGAAACAGGTATGGCTCTAGTCCATTGTACTAAACTGAACTGGCATTTCTCCACTTTTATTACTTTGATCTTGATTCTTGATGTTCATAATATTTGTGTTTGTCACTAGGGACGATTCTTAAATACTTCAGGTATGTTGCTTAGTGCGTTTCTGTAATATATATGAAGTTAACTGACAGTCTTTACTGGTTTGTTGCAGAAATCTAAATACATACAAAAAATGTTTACTTAAGATGTAATTATCTTGCTTTGATAAGACTACATTACAACATTTAAATGCTAGAAAATGATATTTTCTTAACCCATTTCAATTGTCTTATAACATTAATTTGCATATATGCCTTTAAAAATAACCTGTGGGTCTCAGTTAATCTGCTATCGTTATTGAAAGTCATAAACTTTACCGATCAAGTATTTTAACTGTTTAATGTTTCTTGCAGCATATTATACAATAATGTTTGTCATTAGAATAAGCATAACTAAAGAAAGCATATGTTTAAGATTTTTTTCTCCTTTTCTGTAGCTGGCATTTTCTTTTTAAGACCCATTCGTGTGTGTGTATTCATTCTACAATAGGCTGTCTGTCATCCAAATCCAATCCAGAATTTTGCTGTGCCTTGTAACTGTAACTCTTCATGAAACCTTCTTTCTAAGTCATTTGTGTCTACTGAGCATTACAGGCTTAGATGAGGCTAACACCAAGATGGTGTAGGAGTGTTTTAAATATGTATCTATACTTTTAGATGCATGTTTCTGCTGACAGTGTGAATAGGGTCATAGAAAAGTTCTTGATGTAGGTTGATAATCATTGTCTATATATGTCCTAGATCCAGCACAGTTATGTTGCCCTGGTAGGAACTCATCATGTTTTTGTAGCAGAGGTATCTAGTTGATCTGTTTCAGAATTAATAACAAAATTGTATGAGCCAGGACTCATTAGCATTCTCAAGTAATGTTCCTTAAATAACAATTTGTGTATTGCAGTGTTTTCCAGAAATACGAAATTGTATTATATCAGTCTCTCCAGATTTTTCTGCTATTTAGAGGCAGGAATAAAGGCTCTTTGTTTTGGTTCTGTATGAGTCCTCTCTTTTTTGCTTTCTATTGCAGTAGAGGGTTTAAAGATAATTAGTTCTTAGAGATATTACTCTGTTACAGTAGTTCAACTTTCAGGATTGCTCAGAAAGTTCATTGTTCATTATTAAAGAGAACTTTATCTGAAATTTAAATGTTGTTCTTGACAAATTTTTAAGAGTTTTTGCAAAGTGTCCTGCAGATTAAAACACAAGACATTTCATTCCTACCTGAAACTGAAAATAAGTGTGAGAAACTGTGCAAGATGCCTATGGCTTAACTCTACTGTCATTCTATTTATAGTGTGGATGTGGACACTGTGGAAGTAGACTTTTATGATGGAAATGTTCTGAATTGGGCAGTTTTGTCATTATTGGTTCATTCATGTATTTTGTTTCATTGCCTACAGCTTACTGGAAAAATGTTCAAACAATAAATGTAAAATGAGCTCTAACAAGTGTGCTGCATTATACAAGGAATATAATTTAATAAAGTCAGGAAGGTGCATCAATGAAAACATGTATGTTTCTTTTGTGTGCAAGGGGGCCAATGATTTGAAAACAGTCCATAGGTATCTTTATCCACCACTGGCCTGATGCATTTTCTTTGAATGTGGTGTGGGTTTCAATGCTGTCTCAATGAATGTGAGTTTCAAGGGCAGAGAAGTTTTAATGCCAAGTCTTTTTTTATTGAGACAGTGTTGCTTTGTTTAGCAGATGTCTACTGGTGTTTGTGCATTGGGCTGTAAAATGTAAAAAAAAAAATCCAAATAATCATTGTATTTGTAAAGCAGTATGCACACACTAGTGTTTATGGTAAATGGGGTGAAACAGACAGGTAATGGGACATTGGAATGGCTGCAGGGGGACTCTGGAGCCATATTTTGGTTGTCTGTTCTTCAGTTTGCATTTGAAAGTTGGCATCCCACAATTCCACTGGAGTGGGTGGGGTTACATAATTGTGTATGCAAATTTTATGTTAATCAGCGTAATATTTTCATGGGCCTTGTCCAGATTTTTGATGTTTCCAGGTTGAGAGGTATGGGTGAGAGGTTGGGTCTTGGCTTAACTTAGCTGCTACTCCCAGATACGATCCCTGTTGGAATGCAGAAAGAGAACCAAACAGGTGCCCAAGATGGACATGGACACCCAAGAAAGTGATGGTAGCCTTTGACTGTGTGCACTATGGAATTCACTGCAGACTATTGGGAAACACAGGCAATTACCACATTGATGTCAGTGTCCACATTACTCCCAAGGGGAGGGGTTAGGGATATTCATACCAGTTTCTCCAATAGAAAAGTTACATGGAACAACAAATCCATTCAACTAGCGCAGGCAGAAATGACCAAACCAAAAACAAAAGAACTGGAACCATACTGAATACTAGGAGTCAACTATTAGCGTACAAACCACTTTATTGCATGCTTTCGTCCTAAGACTTCTTCAGAATGCACAGTGTAACAAATAGTTTAAATACATATCATCAACCAATCAAGTCTAAACATTAATTAACTACTTATCAGCCTATAATTAAACTGCAAAATTAAAACACATCTTAAAAAAACTATTTATGTACATATACTCTTCTTCTTCTTCTTTCGGCTTTTCCCGGTTAGGGATCGCCACAGCGGATCACCTGTCCGCTCATGATTGGCAGTGGAGTTTTACAGTGTCGAGTTGCCAGCCTGGTGCCCAACCTTCCACAGAAGGCACACACTCACACCTAGGGCCAATTTAGAGTGTCCAATCCACCTACTGCATGTCTTTGGGATGTTGGAGGAAACCGGAGCACCCGGAGGAAACACACGCGACCACAGGGAGGACATGCAGACTCCATGTCCATATACTCTACGATTTTTTTAAAAAACACTTAATATTGACAACATCATTGAGTACTGGTTCTTTATCGGAATTTAATTTCAATTGAAATAAGGCTTCTCTCTGTTCTAAATATGTCTTGAAAGCTCCACCCCTCAAATCAGCTAGTCTTTGTTCAAGGACAGAGAAAATAAACTTTTTATGATTTTGACATATCTGTGTGTGTTTAAAAAATGCATTTTTATTGTCTTTCTTTTTTATACTATACAAATGTTCCCTAACTCTAAGACATAAGGCTTGTGTAGTCATTCCTATGTAAAATGCTGCACAACCAGTGCAGACCCCAGTATAAAACACTCCTTTACTTTTGCAATTAAACCGTCCAGGCACCTTAATAGTATATGACAAATGACTCAAATTAACATAGGGATCTTCTGAAATAAACCTACAAATATTGCATTCTCCACATTTATATAGGCAAACATCCAGAAAATTGACTTTTAAACCTACATCACCCAGTACAACTTTAAGGAAACTTGACCCTTGACTTAAACATTTCACAAACTCAGCAACTTTCATCTGGTCCCCCACCATAATAAAAAAAATGGAGATTTCAAGACATATTTAGAACAGAGGGGAGCCTTATGGCAAATTAAATTAAATTCTGATAAAGATCCAGGACTTAATGATGTTGTCAATATTAAGTGTTTTTTAAATAATCGTACAGTACATGTACATAAACAGTCTTTTTAAGATGTGTTTTTATTTTGTATTTTAATTAAAGGATAGGTTCATAGGTTCATACTAGGCTATCTGCCCTAGGGCATTTATAAGCCTAGCCAGAATGTGTTTGGCTTTCGCCACCCATTTTACATTTATTTTGCTATGCCCTTTTTCGAGGTTAGTATACTGTGCCTCTGTCTAACAGTGACACAGAAGTGATACCCGGGGTAAACCTACGATCTCCCATCCACTCATCAAGATTCCTCTTGAAGAGAGTCAATGAGGGACTCTGCCTAACCTGGACTGGGATTTTATTCCAGAGTGAAGGGAGCCTCTGGGTTATGAATCTGTCCCTCCAGCATGTCCTATTTATTTCAGTGCTGAGGTTCAAGTCTCGAGCGTAGCTCGATGGGATTTGGATTTTCTGAGGTGCAGCATGTCCATTAATTCCGGGTTGGACATGGCTTTATCGTCAGGCACAGATCGCCTCTGAACAGGCGGTATGCCACTGAGTAGAGCTGGAGTTTCTTTAACCGGGCAGCATATGGCATCTGTTTGAGCCCTTTGATCCTCTTGGTGAGGTACTTTTGGGGTCTTTCCAGTTGCTGCAGGTGTCTGGTAAGGTACATCCCAAAAGGGGCATTGTACTCAATTATGGGTCTGATGAGGGATGAGTAAAGAGGCACGATGACCTCCCCTGATCTAGATGTGAATCCCTTCATGATTAGGTGGGCTATATAAAATGTTTTTCTAACCACTTTGGCCACGTGGTTGTCAAATGAGAGATTACTATCAACTTGGGTCCCCAGGTCCCTAATTACTTCTTCTGTAATTTGTGGGCACTTTGTTTTTGCCAAAGGGGATGACTATACACTTTTTGGCATTTAGCTTGAGGCCATGGCTCTGGCACCAGTTGTCTGTTTCTATGAGGCCCTTTTGGAGCCTTTTGGATAAGTAGTTAATTGATATTTAGACTTGATTGGTTGATGATATCTATTTAAACTATCTGTTTGTTACACTGTGCATTCTGAAGTCGTCTTAGGACGAAAGCGTGAAATAAAGTGTTTGGTACGCTAATAGTTGACTCCTAGTATTCAGTCTGGTTCCAGTTCTTTTGTTTTTGGTTAGAAAATTTACATGGATAACAATCTTTCCTAATGGCTCTCACAACAAAGGAGCTGGGGGTAAACAGATTTGCACCCTCAAGGAATGAATAGGGTTAAAACTAATGGAACGAGGCTCGATGGCTGTCAAGCAGATAGGAAACCGCACCAAAAAAAACAAACATTAAAGGTTTATTAATGGAGGCTTCATTCCTGCATTTTGTTCACTTTAGACAAATCAGATCTAAGTGTCTTTAAATAAAGTAATTCCATTCACTCCTTGCGGAAATTACATTTTTTTCATGGCTCACATTTATAACACATGGTTACACTGGTTAGGTTTACTTTATAAAATACAGTTGTGTAAGTAAACTTACTGTAACAGCAGATGTTTGAGTGATCATGGCTGCAATAGCCTTAGGTACAAGGGTTATATATCCTTGTCAAGGATACAACAGCTGGACAGCTTCCAAAGCTTCAGGCCACCTTTCACATGCCCAAACCCTAAGGCAGCTCAAACTGAGCTGATTAAAAACACAGCTTTGGATGCAAAGCCCTTCAAAGCTTTAATGCCAACAAACAAGGGAAGGCTGAGCCCTGAAAGGATGATGCTAGGAGCAACAAAAAGTAAGTATCCAACCCTGGCATAAACACACCAAAAATACAAATGGGATGGATGAAGAGAGGGAGCAGCTACTGCAGCAGTAATGATTTGAACATCTACTGTTATTGCAAGTTTACTTACACAACTGTACTATATTCAACATACTGATCAAAGCTGCAGTAGCCTTAGCTGTACGGGTAATTACCCTAGCTTACTACATTTGGGACGTGGAAGGGGAAGGGTCCAAGAGCCCCTGAAGAATGGTCCTAGCAATACCTAACCTAGATCTAAAGAAGGAATCAAGCTTGTAATGCCTTGTAAGTGTATGCATAGAGGACCAAGTTTGCTGCTTCTAGAATACTTCTAGAATTCAACCCTTTCCAAAAATCCAAAGAGGAAAGCAAATTCCTGATAGACTGGGCCTTGACCCTGCCTGGAACAGTTTTGTTACAATGAGTATAACTAAAGGTAATAACCTTAGACAATCATTTGGAAATAGTCTGTATTGACGGAGGTTGTCCCTCCCTCTTACCTTCATAATAAGTGAATAATTGCTTTGATTTGAAGATTTGAAAGATTTAGTTCTGTCAAGAGAGTATCTGATTTGTTTACGGACATCCAAGGTATGAGGTATCCTTTCGCCCTCATTTTTATGTTCAAGAAAGAAAATAGGGAAATGGATAGTCTGGCTTAAGCAAATTCAATACCACTTTAAGTGTAAAAGAAGGATTAATTCTCAAAGAAACCGCTTCTCTGTCGAAAATGTGATATGGTTGACTCTGATATGGTTGACTCACCATAACAGTTTGCAACTCAGATACTCTCTTTGCAGGGGTCAGATTAGATCGATAAAACAATTTCTATGATTTGAATGTCAAGTCATCAGGATTAGCTGGTTCAAATGGAGCAAGTGTTAGCTTTTCTAACGCACAAATATCCGAAGGAAGGTCCTCTGTTTATTGGAGGCTTCTTATGCAAAACCCCTTTCAAAAACATTTTAACCTGAGAATCCAATGAAAGAGGAACAGCCATGATAAGACATGCTGAAATGGCCAATAAACGGAACCTTGACAGAGCAAGAAAGGCCACAGGAACTCAAAAATATTGTGAAAAACAGAGAAACAATAGCCTTGAATGGGTGCTGGTTATGTTGTTTACGCCAGCTAGAAAACGTTTTCCATTTGCTAATATTTGATTTTCTAGTAGCAGGCATTCTTGCCTTCATTAGTACGTGATATACAACCTCAGTAAACAACAGCCTAAAGGAAATTATGACCCTAACCATCCAGGCAGTCAGTCAAACTTGATTGGGATCGGCATGTATTAAACAATCCTGAACTTGTGGCAGTAAATCCATTCTGTGGCAAAACTTGCAGTAATTGCCCCTGAACATTTCCAAAAGAAGAGGGAAAGTACAGTTGTGTAAAATCTTACCATAACAGTAGATGTCCTTCTCTTCACTGTTGCAGTATTCATAACTGAAGGGATCTCCTGCCAAGGATAGCCCAATCTCTGGCCAGTATAGTACCTACAGGTGCCATATGTCACATGCATGCTCCCTGAGCAAGGCATAAAGGTGACATATGAAAACACACACACACACACACACACACACACACACACACACACACACACACACACTCAGAACTGAAAAAGCACCAGGAGAAATGGAATGACTCAAGATAAAAGGGAGAACATATGCATTCAGAAGGAGAAAAGGGACAAGAGTCATTCGGCCAGGAGGACAATAAAGAGCAGGCTAGAGCAGAGGGGGAAGGGGGGGGGAGTGAATACTGCAACAGTGTAGAGAATGCCATCTACTGTTATAGAAAGACTATGTACTATGTCCTTCCATATCAGTGTTGCAGTATTCATAACAGAAGGGAGAGTAAAAATGCTCAAGAGGAAACCCGAGAGGAGGATGGCATGGAAAAGCCCTCCAGAAATCCATGCTGGAT
The DNA here is from genome assembly GCF_019279795.1 of Protopterus annectens. NCBI lineage: Eukaryota > Metazoa > Chordata > Ceratodontiformes > Protopteridae > Protopterus > Protopterus annectens. The sequence goes on along the minus strand of NC_056737.1, from coordinate 420,497,700 downwards.
AGCCCTGGCAAAGCCATCTCTAGCTTCTATGAACAGAAGACCAAGTAGCAGCCTCAAGGATGGAACTGGTATCCAGCCTCTTGAAAAAAGCACCAGAGGAGGCAACAGCCCTGGTAGAATCAACCTTACTGATGAGGAAAACTTTTACCATGAAAGAAACAAAAAGAAATGGCCTTAAAAATCCAGGAAGAGATGGTTTACTTTGAAACTGCCAAACCCAAAGACCTGGGATGAAAGGAAATAAAAGGCTACTCAGATTTATGAATAATTTCAGTTTTATTCAAATAATACCTGAACTATCTATGCAAATCCAAGATGTGAAGAACATTCTCACATGCATACTACGAAGAAGAAAAAAAGGAATGCAGATGAATAGACTGACTAAGGTACAACTCATTGACCATCCTGGACATAAAAATAATGTGAAGTGACACCCTGTCTCTGTGGAAAACCAAGAAAGAAGGATCAGCCATGACAGCCTTAAGTTCAGACACCCTTTTGGCCAAAGTAAGAGCCAAACGAATAACAGTCTTCCAAGTACAATGTTGTAAGGAAGCTGAACAGCAGGCTCAAAAGGAGCTCGAGTCAATTTTTCAAGAAGAGAACTGAGATCCCAGGAAGGTGGAATAGGCTTCCTGGGAGGCCTGATATGAAGGACACCTGTAAGAAACTGCTTGACCCCAAATATAGATGCCAGAGGAGGAGTAAAGGGCAGACAAACAAATTGTTGACAGGTAAGCTTCAACTGATGAATATGCCAATCCAATATGGAGCAGATCACATAAATGAGAGAGAACCAAAAGAACCTCCACAGATATGGGAGCCTGATGGCGAGAGAGGCACCAGACAGAAAATCTTTTCCATTTGAAAAAAATATGATTTCCTGGTAGTGGGCTTCCTGACCTCCTGCAGGATCTGAAGAACTTCTTCAGAAAAGAGGTGCCCAAAAAGGGGTCAAAACCCTATCACCTACAGTGTCAGCTGAAGAGAGGACAAGTGAGGATGGATAAGAGATCCCTTGTCTTGTGTGAGAAGGTCCACACATTGATGTAACTTGTGGTGATTTTCCTGGCTAAATGAGAAAGAAGGGGGAACCAATGCTGTCTGAGCAAAAAGGGAGTCACTAGCAAGATTCTGGGAGAGTCCTGCCTGATCTTATGCAAGACTCAAGGTAACACAGGAAGGGATGGAAGGCATACAGAAAACCCCCTTCCAAGGAAAAGACAGGGAATCCACTTTCCAATCCAGTGGACTTGGGAATCTGGAACAGAAGAGAGTAAGTTGTCTGTTCAGAAGGAGGCATAAAGATCTACCTGAGGAATACCCCACCAATGCACAATGTCTAGGTACACATCTCTGTGAAGCATCCATATGTGAGCTTGTGTGCTGGACTTGCTGAAAGAGTCTGCCACTACATTGTGCTTAAGGAGAAAGTAAACAGCATAAGGAGTCACTTCACACTGGAGAGCAAGATCCAGGCCTGAAGAGCTGATCTGCAAAGAAGACAGTACCTTGGACCCCCTTGCTTGTTGACATACCACATTACAGTGGTACTGTTTGTGAAACTTTTGAGGTGCCTGGGATGAAATTCACCACTGAAGCTCAAGATTGAGACAAGGAAGGAAGGAGACAGGAAAGTCCAGGAGATGGCAATGTTGAAGCCACACTGACATGAGGTACCACTGTAGCTTTCTCATGTGAAGCCTGGCCAGAGGGAACATAATAATGGTGGAAGCCATGAACCTGAGGACCCTCAGAAAGTCCCCAGCCTTGAGGAAGAAGAGACTGGAAAAAGGCTGTAAGAGAAACGGCCTTGGGGGCAGCCAGAGATGCTAGCATGTGGATGGTCTGAAGCTTGCAACCAAGGAAAACATGATCCTGAGAAGATGTTACAGCTGATTTCTGGAAGTTTATGGTGAACCCAAGACTCTGCAACAGGGGAAACAGTAAACTGCAGATACTGAAGCAGAGCATCAAGGGAAGAAGCTTGAATGAGCAGATCATCCAGATAGGGAAAGAGCTGAACTCCTTTCATCCTGCAAAAGGCAATGATAGGAGAGAGGCATTTGGTGAATACCCTTGGGACAGTAGAGAGTCCAAAGGGCAAAGCAGAAAACTGAAAATGCAAGAAAGAAGGGGGGGTGGAGCCTAGATGGCAACTGAAAGCAGTGAATTTTGAGAGCTCCATAAACTAGTATAATAATATAGGAAAATGTTATTATTTTTATGTTTAAAACATCTGAAATCTATACATAAACTATTAAACTACATAAATATCAATGTTGGTGGAGCTGTACAAAAATGTTCCTGTCAAGTACTTGGAGAGTCAATGACTATGAACAACTCAAGGAATTCTCATCCAGATGCTGTTTTGAAAAAAGAACTGCAACTGATGACATCTACATTACAGGAACTATCTTTGAAGATGGATGGCTTTAAAAATGACTTGGAAAACCTCAAATTAAATTCTCAAAAACAGACTGATACTCTTAAGGAACGATTACAGCAACACCATACAAAAATAACAAATATAGAGACTTCTCTAAATGACATTGAAGGGAGACTCAAAGAGGAAGAATTCCATAAAGAATTTCTGCTTAAACAGAATACATGGCTGCTTAACAAAATAAATGACTTCGAAAACAGGGGAAGGAGAAACAACATAAAGATCTTTGGTCTACCTGAAAACACTGAAGGAGAAGACATTATTTCATTCTTAACAACCTGGATTCCTGAATTTTTAGACTTGAAAGAGGGACTTTCATTTGGAACTGAAAGGGCGCATAGAGCACTGAGGAAACCTGCTTCTAACTCAACAAATACTCCACCTAGATCCATAGTTATAAACTTTCTTTCATTTCTGGACAAGGAACTAATATTAAAATCTGCTTGGAGAAAATCACCCTTAAAATACAATCAAAGCCTGATAAGGTTTGGCAATGATTATTCTTCCAGAATACTAGAACAAAGGAAAAAAATCTGGCCAATAATAACACTGTTGAAACAAAACAACATTAAAGCACACCTGGCCTTTCCAGCCAAGATAAAAATACTTTTTGCCAATGAGATGAGAACCTTTAATGACTTAGAAGAAGCTACTACATTCATCAAAAACAACAACATAGTGTCTATCCTAGAAGAAATGGAATGGATGGCCCCTACTCTTAAAAGAATAAAAGAAACAAATCCTTGGACTGATGCTAGAAAGAAGAAACAAAAAACTGATTCCAAGATAGCTGTCCTCAAAAAATAACTCTTACAACTAAATCTCTCTTCATCTGCGGCTTGTGATTGAGGTTTACTAATGCTTGTGTATTAGAAAGAGAAATTTGGTGTTTTAGCCTGCATCCAGGGGAAGGGAAAAAAATAAAACTGTGAATTTGGGATATTTTGGCAGAGAATAGTTTGTTTATACATCTGCTGAGTGAGAGGTGGGAAGGCTGGAAGAATGTGTTATCTCTTATGTGGTGGCTTGTTGGGAGTTTTTTTTTTTTTTTTTATCTGTTTGCTCTCCGTCCTTTTCTTGGCTGCTGCCTCACTGAAAGGGAAGGAATTTAGGCTTGAAGTTGCAGTGAAGTGAAGCTTTGTTTCAGGTGCATAGCAAGCCTCTGGTATGCAGTACACAGACACACTAACAGAAACAGATGCTCCCACGTTGCTATGGTAACGGAGACAGAGTGATGATAATGCTCAACAGCTCTGAGGAGCCTCCAAGATGATTCTCGGCAATGAAGTTTTTGGTTAAAAAAAAAAATATATATATATATATATAGATATATATAAACATAATAAAAGGGCTGTTTTAAACTACATGTACACATATTGATCGTCTCCCAACACTTTGTTTAGCTCATTAAGTTGATTCTTGATAAAAAAAATAAATAAATAAAAATAAATAAATAATAAGCACAATTTTATATTTAAAATGTATTTTGGTCCAAACACATTAAGGACTTACATAAGAGTGGAAATCTGAGTTATTGTGAAAGACTAAGAGCACTTGGTCTTGTGCAGTACCCTTTGCAGTGGCCTGGGAGGTGAGCTTGCTCAGACATGTTGGGCATATGGGGATAGCTGATTCTAGGGGTATTTGCGGTTGCCGGGAAGTGCTAGAGAGTCATCAGATTTCCTTCGTGGAAATATCTGTGGCAATTGAAGGTGTGTTGAGTGGTTCACTGGCAGAGTGGCCACTGTATGGAACAGACTGGTAAAATGGAACAGGACAAATATTGGTTTGGATATTTTAAGAACAGCCTGGAAACACACCACATGAACTAGTCAATGATATTCTGGCAAAACTGGATGGGTACTGTTGCCCATGCTTGAAGTACTGATGTGTGTGTATGTAAGGATGGAAATATGCGTATAAAAAATAAGAAACTAGAAGGGTCTCATAATTTTAAGTCTACGGACTGTATAAACATGCTTGGAAGGAGCTAATAATAAGAATAAGCATTACAACCTTTGGTCTCTCAAATAACTAAGCAACAGTCAAAAAAATACACAATAGTTATGTAATGTATGACTTTAGTACATCTAGGCATATATAATCGTCATATAAGATGAAGCAGTCTGCTGAATTTAGATATTAAACACAGGATTTAATAACGTGGGCATGTGTATAAATAACACTACTGTCTTAACTTGTCATAAATGACATACACTACAGGGAAGCATGACAATTTTCTTATATAAGTAAATATGCATAACAAGTCATGCAATTCCTTTAACTTGAATTGCAGTCTTTGTAACCCATCTTGACTATATATAATACTTAAGCTGTTACCAAGGTAACTAATGTTTTATACATTACATCAAACTGACAAAGTTGTTCAAGGGAAACAATAGAAGCCTGAACTAGGAATGTCACAGAATGTAACAATCACATTCTGAACAAATAGTATTAAACTGACTTTAATCACTCAGTTTAACCTTTACTAATTATACAAAATATAATGTTGCCATTTAAATCTAAAAACTTTCAGTATATGCCATAAAATGGCAATTTATAAATATGGAAATGGAACTTGTAATCAATCACAATAAGTGAATTTGTTTTTATCCTATAATTTTTCTCATTTTATAATAAGAAATGACAAATATGAAAATCCTTGTGTAGGAAATGGGAGGAAGAGGGATGCAATGATAATTAAAATGCATCAACTTTCATCAATGTTCACATAAAACAAATTTGATGCTATAAGTAAGTTAGCAACAAACAAAGTGATTGCTTAAATGCTGGAAAACAATGAAATATAACTTTGGATATATCCAGTAAAATACACTAGTATAAACATTAGGTATAAATATTATTACCATTTATTTATATTAAGTAATAAGTTTTGAAAGACTTCATCAATAAGGGTGAATATGTTAAATAACTCTGTGCTATAATCTTTTACTGAGGCTTTATATATGATGCATCCTACTTTACTGTGATTGAATTGCTTATCTATATTTCATGTAAATATTAATTGCTTATACAATAAGTAGACATTTATATTGTATTAGAATTCTGTCTAATCTACAATAGTACTATATCTGTTCAAAATAATATAAATATTGCTTATTCCTATTACAAATATTCTCCATATGATAATTCAATTTATGTAGCTCAGATGTTCTAGATTGTCAAGGTATGAGGGATGATCTGATGAACTTAAATTTATTCATCAGCTTAGGAATGATTTTCATTCCATGGCTAGTGCCGATCTTAGTTTTGTTAACATTTATTAATTTAAATTTGTTTTTTCAGAAAAACATTTTTAGTATGCCTGACCAAAACATTACTTTATTGGTAATCACTCAAAGTATAAAGCTGATAATTTCCTTTAAAAGCTCAAACATATACTTTATAGTTATCAGAGGAAAATGTGTGATGGTCACAATAAAACAAAAAATAGTCTAAAAAAACCAAGATGGATTTAACTTTATCATCTTTAAATACTAATGGCTTAAACAATCCTAGCAAGAGATCAAATCTACTGAAATATTTAAAATTGAACAAAGCACAAAATGTTTCCCTTCAAGAAACTCATTTCAAAGCAAATTACAATTACAAATGGAATCCTAAGGAATATATATTGGCGCAATCCACTTATAAGACAAAGACAAAAGGGATAACAAATGTGATTAACCCAGAAATCATTTATAAGTATGAAGATAAAGAAGGCCTTATGGCATTAGTAAAAGTTAAATATAACAACAGAATATGGACCTTGCCAATCTATACTGGTTCCCAGGCATTGGAACAGGAACTGTTAAAAAAACACTTGGATTTCATTTCCAATAATTAAAAAGGCAACTTAATATTAGGAGGAGATTTTAACTGTATATTGGATATTTCTGAAACTGCAAAGAAAAGATCGCTGCGTACATCTGCTTATCAAAAGCTTTAAACAAGTGGGTAGAATCATTTTATCTTGTAGATCCTTTCAAATTTAAAGAAGATAAATCTTTGTCATTTTCCCATCAAGATCACAGAGTTGATACCCAAACTAGCATCGGCTAAATATTTGCTGCCCATGACTTACACTCTAAAATCATTAACTTCTCAATCACTCCCTGCCCCTTTTCAGACCACAGTTCACTGATACTAAAACTTCAAAATGGGTACAAACCAGTAATCTTTAACTCCAGAATTCCAGCATATATAACTAAAATTAAGGAGTTCAAACCCTGGTTATTATCCTAATTACAGTTCTTCTTAGATATTAATTCCACCACACAGATAAATAAAATAATGATATGGGACTCATTAAAAGCTTACATATATGGTAAAACCCTAACTTGGTATAAAAAAAAATCGGAGAATAGGATTCTGAATTATTAGATCTACATTCCAAACTTTTGTCAGTTAAAGCTGAAAAAAAATCATTGTTGATAAATACAGAAATCACTATATGGAACATTTCCAAAAAGAAATTATACATATTGATCAATTACATCTAGATGAAAAATGTTCTACTATAAAAAATAACAGAAAATTTAAAACTAGATCTGCAAGCACCCATATCCCACAAAGAAATTACAGATACAATAAAAGAGGGTAAAAATAATAAAGCTTCAGGTATAGATGGCATAATTATGAAAAGATATAAACTTTTTCCTTCAAAGATACTATCAGTCTTCCATAAAACTCTATTAGAAATTCAGTCACAAGCTTTAATACCATGCTCTTGGAGATATTCCTTAATCACACCAATCCTAATGGAAAACAAATCCCCAAACCTCTGTACCTCATATATACCTATATCATTATTAAATAATGACTATAAGATATTTATGACAATATTAACTAACAGAATGAAAATACCACTATCCAAAACAATAAATAATGATCAAACTGGATTTATATATCATAGACACACACATGACAATATTAAAAGGATAATTTCTCTTATAGATTATGTCAATAAAGAAAATAAACACACACTCATAACTGGCTCAGATATAGAGAATGCCTTTGTCCCTAAATTGGGACTATTTATTCAAAATCCTAATGCTATTTGAATTTCCTGCATCCTTTGTTCATCTCCTAAAGAATATATATATATATACAAATAATTTAGTGAATGTCAAGTTAGGTCCTTTTACCCGTGAATCTATACATACAACAAAAGGCACTAAACAAGGATGTCCCATGTCACAGATTCTATTTGCTCTGGCTATTGAAATATTGGCAGATTCAATTTGTAACCATATAAAAATCAAAGGACTAGATGTTTACAAACAATACAATTCTAAAGTAATGCTATCTGCTGATGACATATTACTAACATTATCTAATACAAGAGAGACATCAGAAGAATTAGATATCTTGACAAATTTCACATGACTTCAGGACTCCATTTCAATAAATCAAAATCAAAATTTTTATTTTTAAATAAAAAAAATAACTGCAGACTAAGACAGATCACATCATAGGGAAATAAAAATCTACCTTGCAATATCTAGGAATTGAGTTATGCAAGGATAATAATGAATTAGTCTCAAAAAACTACAATAATATCATCAATACAATTAAAATCTCTGTGGAAAAATGGAACAAAATAATGTTAACATTTGAAGATATACTACATTCAGTAAAAATGGTTTTACTGCCCAACATCCTATATATAGCCTTGGCAATACAACTGTTACCAGAAAGGAATATACTTAAATAAATAAATTCATGCCTAATAAAATATTTATGGTTTCCCAAAAGAAACAGAATAGCTTTAATACATTATATCAGATCACAGAAACAGGGAGGATTAAACTTTCCTGATATAGAAACATATATAAAAGCATCAATATCTAAAATAATCTCAGACTGGATAAATCCAAATTACTCTTCAGATTGGAAAGAATTACTAAGTGTGATATCAATAAATGAATTTGATTTACAAAAAAAAAATTTCAAACAGACAAAAAAAATTTGCCATGGCACATATTACGTATTTGTATGCAATATAACATATCTAAAACCCACTAAACCTTGTATGATTAATTATTACATTGACTCATTTGGAAAATTATTAATGCAAATATAGACTTAAAAATCTGGTTTGATCTTCTAACACCATTTATAGTCACAAAGAACTTTCCACATAAAATATATAGAGAAATTATTAATTCCTGGGAACAGAAATGATTTGTTTGCTGGCTCCAATGTATAAAAGAACTAAAAGTTTTAGATATGCAAGTAATAAAAACAACATACAAAATTCCACAAAAGGACTGGCTAACTTTACAGAGTATTCTGTCATATTCGCAAGATTTTAGTAGAATAATTAACAATTCTTCATTTAAAGAAATACCTAAAGTTACGAAATACATATATGAAATCTTATACAATGACTTTGACATGGGAAACAGTATTTCAAAATTTTTCAAAATACTGATAAACTATAAAAACACCCAAAAATCTTATATTGGAAATATATAACAAAAATGACACTCAATACAGTTAACTGAAGATATTAAAACAAATATCTTATTATCGATAAAGTATACAACCTTTACACAATACTGGAAAGTTTTTAATTGGAAATGCTTGCACAGAGCATTCTTAACTGCAAATGGAAACAGTAAAATTAGTTCTTCCATAAAAGGAATATGTTGGAGATGTGAGGAAGTACACAATGCAGATTGGAACCACATTTTCTTTGACTGTGTTAAAATTACGCCATTTTGGAATGGTATTAATAACTTTCTACAAGCTTTATTTAATGAATCATTTTATTTAACTAAAGCTCTTGTATTATTAAATATGAATGAAGGTCCTCATTTGAATAGGTCAAACATGTATCTAGTATGGACTATACTTGCAATTTTAAGGAAGTGTATAACAAGAAGATGGAATACAAACACAATACCAACTTTGGAAGACTTCTACAGCCTACTGAAGACCACAGCATTATTGGAAATTAAAATTAAAGAACTAAGAATTTATCCAAAGCCATTTATTAACAACCCTTGGGGAAAGTCTGATCATTGACTGACACTATACAATAATTGATACGACACTCTGATAATGGATTGGACATACTTATAAAGTAACTGCATACATTAAGATCTGTTATAGTGTCAGGCTAATGTAAATAGTGTACATAGTTATTTAAGATATGTGTAACTACTATGGAATTCATTCAAATGTATTTGAAAAAAAATTTTTTGCGAAAGAAAATGCAAGGAAGAAAGAGAAATGTAAAGGTTTCCTGAAAAGGGGGGTGGATTAGGACACGAATATATGCATCCTTAAAATCCATAGAGACTAGAAAGCCCTGGGATACAACAGCCTGAAGAGACAACATTTGAAAGGAAGGAATCTTGAGAAAGGTGTTGAGCTGGGAAAGATCCAGAATTTGTCTCCAAATGCCCCTTTTTCTGGTAACCAAGGAAATTCTGGAATAAAAACCCTTCCCTATCTGGGTAGGAGGCACAGCTTGAATGTGAATGGTGCCATGGACCAAAATAGCAACACCTCTGGGACAACAGGAAGTTGTTCCAGAGGAGGTTGAGTGATGCCCAAAAAGGGAGGAAGGGAATTCCAAGCCATGAAATATCCCTGGTGGATAATGAACAGAACCAGTGTCTGCTGTGATTTTTAACCAATTTTGAAGAGACAGACAAAGACAGAGGAATAAGGGAACATGGCTGAGGGAAATGGGAAGCAAATTATCAAATGGAACCCAGCTTATCCTGAAAAGCAAGTTTCAGGGAGATAGGGGTTTGATAAGACTTAGCAGGAGGTACATGTCTAGACCCCTTTTTCCCCTTAGGTAGAGGGTGAGACTGCCTATGAACAAAAGCAGATTTGGAGGGTAATTCATCTGAAACTTAGGAATAGGAGAAACAAAAATATATTCCAACTGCTGCAAGACTTTACCCTTATCCTGGACAGACTTGTTAAGGTTAGCAGCAGCATTAAACACATTTTTATTATCCAAAAAAGCATCCAACAATTTGGCCTTAATGTCATCAGGCAAAGCCTGAAGATGAAGCCAAGAATAATGCCTCATAATAAAAATAAAAGCAGCAGCACTGGAGAAGGAATCAGCTGCATTACAGCTGCAGTTGATAGAGTGACGAGCAACATGAGAGGTACAGCTGAATATGAAAAGGTCAGAAGCCTTCCCTTTAGAGTCAGAAAGATCAGAAACCACTTTGGAAACCTGAGAAAAGAAGGCCAAAACATACCTGGTCATAAGAGTCAAGTAGTTGACAACTCAGAAGGATAAAATGTCAGCAGTATAAACCTTTTTGCACAGCCTCTCCATCGCCCTATCCTTATCTGAAGGAAGAAAAGTACAGTTTTGTACCTACCATAAATGTAGATGTTCGAGGGCTATTACAGCTGCAGTAGTTACATATGGGTTTTCAGCCGGCAGGTGGTCCCTCGGTCGGCCGAATTCCAAAGTCTTGGTCCGGCGTCGGTTGTTGTCGCGTACTCTTCTGACGTCAGGAAGGCTAGAGTATAAAAGACACAGCCGACGCCATCTTCTTCAGTCTTTCTTGCCCCAGATGTCAGGTGCCCCCAAAGGGAAGGCAATACATAAATTAGTGTGATACACAAATGTAAGCAAATAAAACATAGTAGGATAACCCAGTCAGCAGGTATGAATAGGTATTCAAACCCCAAGGTCTTACCAAGACGGGAAGGAGGGTGGGAAACCTGTACTGCAGCTGTAATAGCCCTCGAACATCTACATTTATGGTAGGTACAAAACTGTACTATGTTCATCGTGCATTACAGCTGCAGTAGTTACATATGGGTAGAATCCCAAAGCTATGTATAGGGTGGTAGGTACTATACGGAACTGGGTTGAGCTAGAATGCCCTGCAAAACTGCAGTGGCAAAGCCTGCTCTAGTTCTGGAGTATAAAGGCAGATGGTAATGCTTTGTGAAAGTATGTACAGAACTCCAAGTGGCTGCCTCCAGGATCTCCTTAGTAGGCACTCCTCTGAGGAAGGCTGTAGAGGTGGCTGTGGCCCTAGTGGAGTGGGATCTGATACCAGTAGGTACGAGCTTTCCATGATGGGAATAACAAAAGCGTATGCAGTGACCAATCCACTTGGAAATGGTCTGTTTAGTTACAGGTTTCCCTTGACCCCCACAGCATAGGAAACTAGGAGTTGATCTGATTTTCTGAATGACTTGGTTCTGTCCAAGTAGTAACGTAGCTGCCTATGGATATCTAAAGAATGAAGCAGCCTTTCCCTTTGTTTTGAGGATTAGAGTAGAAGGTAGGAAGGTGGATGGCCTGGTTTAGGGCTACCCTAGATACTACTTTAGGCATAAAGGAGGGTTAGTACGCAGGGAAACCCTGTCCTGATGGAATATTAGGAATGGCTGCACCGCCATGAGGGCCTGTAACTCAGAAACCCTACGAGCTGAAGTGATGGCCAGTAGAAAAGCTGTTTTCCAAGACAAATATTGTAATTCTGCTGAAGCAGCTGGTTCAAAAGGAGGCAATGTCAATTTTTCCAGTACATAGTTAAGGTCCCAAGCTGGTACTGGTTGTTTCCTTGGAGGCCTTATGTTCTTAGCCCCTCTGAGGAACTGTCGCAGTAGAGGGTGTGAGAATAAAGGAGGATCCATGTTGAATTCTGCAGATATTGCTGAGGCATGTATCTTGATTGAGGAAAAGGAAAGTCCCTTGTTCAAAAGTTCAGTTAGGTACTGTAACATCTGAGGCAGGTTTAATTTTCTAGGATCCTGTCCTCTTTCTTCATTCCAACAGCAAAACCGCTTCCATTTTGCGGAGTAAGCTTTTCTTGTAGATGGTCTTCTAGCCTCCAGAATGACATCCTGCACTTCTTTGGAGAGTAGCGCCTGATGTGAAGTTAAGGGATTTTCCATGCAGCTAGACTGAGAGTTTTCAGCTGACTGTGAAGAGTTTTGAAATTGTTCTGCGTCAGCAGTAGAGGTGTTAGAGGCAGGGGCCACGGAGGAGTGTGCGTTAGGTTCCTCAATAGTGGATACCAATGTTGTCTCGGCCAATCTGGAGCAATCAGTATCATCCTTGGCTTGTCTGTTCTTGCTTTCAGAAGCACCTTGGGCAGCAGAGGTAGTGGTGGGTATGCATAAACTGACCAAGTTGTCCATGTGAATGAAAGGGCGTCCACTTTCCAAGCCTTTGGGTGGAAGGTCCTTGAGCAAAACTTTTTTAATTGATGATTTTTGTGGGAGGCAAAAAGGTCCATGTCTGGCCTTCCCCATGCTTGAACAATCTCTGTGAATACGTCTGGATGTAGCCTCCATTCGTGAGGGTCTGTCATATGCCTGCTCAGAGTGTCTGCCAGTGTGTTTTCCATTCCTGGTAGGTACTGAGCCTGGAGTTCTATTTGTCTTTCCAGAGCTAGATTCCAAAGAGTCATCGTTAATCTGCACAAGGGGTATGAATGAGTTCCTCCTTGTTTGTTTATGTACCACATTACTGTGGTGTTGTCTGTTCTTATGAGCAGTTGTCCTGGATGCAGTAAATCTCTGAAAGCTGAAAATGCTTTTATTACTGCCAGCATTTCTTTTCGATTGATGTGAAGGTGCTTTTCTGTTTTGTGCCATCTGCCCTGAATGCACCTGTCCTTCATGTGCGCCCAGGCGTAATCTGAGGCGTCTGTGGTTATGACTTGTGTAGCTTGAGGCTTGCAGAATGGGAGGCCTTTGTTTACTTTGCATGCTTGAGCCCACCATATGAATTCCTTTTGTAGGCAGGGAATTATTGGAATCTCCACTTCTAAGCTGTGACTGTGTTGAGACCATAGATTTTTTAGGTACCATTGAAGTTTCCTCATGTGCAGCTTTGCACATGGGATTAGAAGAATGCAAGATGCCATGAATCCCAGAGCCTGCAGGATTTTCCTTGCAGTAAGCCTGGTACTTTTGCAAGCATTTTGAAGTAGTGAGATAGTTGCCCTTGTTTGTCTGTTGTTAGGTAAGCCATCTGAGTGTTTGTGTCCAAGTTGGCACCCAGGAAGGTAATTTTCTGAGAGGGTGTTAGTTTTGATTTCTCCTTGTTGATGATGTATCCCAGAGAAAGCAGTAAACGTGTCACATATGCTAGATGTTTGAGAAGTACGAGTTTGCTGTCCGCTTGGATCAGGCAGTCGTCCAGATAAGGGTAAATTTGTATCCCTTGAAGTCTGCAGTATGCAATCACTGATGCCAGGCACTTGGTGAATACTCTGAAGCAGTAGATAAGCCAAAGGGCAATGCAGAGAATTGATAGTGTTTTGAACCTGCAAGAAATCTGAGGTATCTTCTGCAACTTTGTCTGATTGGGACATGCAGGTATGCCTCCTTGAGGTCCAATGTTACCAGCCAAAACCCCTTGCCCAGCATGGGAAGGAGTTGCTGTAGTGTGAGCATCTTGAATTTTGGCACTAGAAGAAATGTGTTGAGAATGGATAAGTCCAGAATGGGTCTCCAGTCGCTTCCTTTTCTTGGCACCAGAAAAAGCCTTGAATAAAACCTTGTGCTTGTTGGTGCGTAGGTACCTTTTGTATAGCCCCCATGTTTAGGAGCTTTGCAATTTGTAGTTGTGCCTCTACCCTTTGATTTTGTGGTAGGTTTGGCATGCCTCTCATTTTTGGAAGAGTGTGGAAATGAAATTTGTAGCCTCTGTTTATTATGTTCAGAATCCATTTGTCTGTTGTGACAATATGCCAATTGTTTGCAAATAGTGCCAGTTTCCCTCCCAAAGGCGCTGCCAGTTGAATTCTGCTTGGCATGGAAATGAGGGAGTCATTGAGTTTGCTTTCTGTACTGCTGAGCACTGTCGTCACCACTTCTTGGTGTAGGTGATTGCCATTGTCTGCCTCTGTAGGATCCTTGGGTTTGTCCTCTGCCCCTTCCGCGTCTGTATCTGCCCCTTTGGGCTTTGTCAGTCGTTGGAAAGGACCAGTTTTTTGATGGCCAATTCCTGCTGAACCTTGGTGGCTGAACCTGTAAGAAAGCTTTGACAGTTTGCATAGATTTTGCCTTTTCTTCCATTTTACGTAAAATATCCTCAGCATTACCACCAAAAAGAACATCCTTATGTAATGGTGCATCTAGGATTTTTGCTTTCACTTGATCTGGAAGGTTTTGTTCCCTTAGCCATGCATGTCTGCGAATGACTGCTCCAGTGGCGGCTGATCTGCTGGAGGCCTCTAGTGCATCATAACCACATTGTAAGGTGTGCTTGCCCACTTGCTCAGCACTATGCATCATATCCTGCAACTCTTTTAAATCTGGTTGTTCAGGTTGTGACATTTTTGTTTTTAATTGTGATAACAGAAATTGCTGATATCTAATCATATGAAACTGGCAGTTTAAGGCCCTCATGGCAAGGGTGGCCGAGGTGTAAACTTTCTTTCCCCACCTTTCTAGAGATCTAGATTCCCTTTCCGAAGGCAGTGGGTTCTTGGCCGTGGAAGCCTTAATTCCTTTAGGGCCTTGAGAAATAGTTTCAGGATCTGCATTATGGCCTTTATAGAGGAACTGATGAGAATTAGGAACTCTGTAATACCTATCCGGCTTAACTGGTGCAGGAGGCAGAGAATCAGGATTTAAACAGGCCTCCGGTATACATCATCTAAAACCTCCAAAACAGGAGGAATAGCCAGAGGCCTATGCTGAGGTAACCAGAGGAATTCCCTGAGCCTTTTCTTGGAGTCGGAAAAATCTTGGCCTTCCCAATGGAAGTGCTCTCTCAAGGAGTGCAAAGTTTCCCCAAAGGAAAAATCCTCAGGGGGGGATACAGAAGGAATGGACTGCTCTGCATCCGAATCCTCAAAGGGAGAATAAGACTGTTCTTCAGCATCAGAATGTTCTGATAAAATGGAATCTTGGTCAGAAGGAGGAGAATCCTCCTCTACTCTGGGTCTCTTGTCAGGAGGGGCCTGTGAGCCTCTAATAAGAGTGATCAGGTCTTCAGCCATTTTAAGCATGTGCTTCTTAGGCGTGGGCCCAGGTCTTGGGCCTTGTGAGGCAGGCCTAGAAAGTTGCTTGGCTGATTTTGCTTTTGTAAATGCCTTGATGGAGAAGGAAGATGAAGGCCGAAATACACCATGAGTGGATGTAGATCTATCCACATTGGTGGGTTCGACATGAACAGGTGCTTCGGTAGTAGTTTGGGAAAGGGCCGAAGAACCAGCGGTCTCAGGTACAGAAGACCCCGCCGAGGGAGTGTCGTCGGTAGTCAGGGACTGCAAAGGCGTCTCACTGAGAACCGGCCCACGTGGAGCTTGTTTCGGCCTGGTGTCGGTGGAGACCGCAGTTCTCGACTGACGGTCCTTTTCTTTGCGTTTTCTGGACATAGCGGTAGTCGGAGTATCCGACGACATTTTATAGTTAAATGCTTTGCCAAAATAGTGTTGGGCGTACTCCGCCCGATGCTTGATAGTGCGTTTATTGAAGGTAGCACAAAAGCGGCAGCCCGAGACGTCGTGGTCTGGGCCCAAACAAGGTATGCAAAGGGAATGGAAATCCTTATGCGGTATTTGCTTCCCACAAGAAATACAATTATTAACTTTTTCTGACATCGGTCTGAGGCAAGAAAAGGTTCCCCAACGGGGTACTTAGCTTTAATGAAGACTTCGGTTCTAAATTTTTCGTAATTCAGGAGCTGGCCGACCGGCACTTGCGAACTGCTTCTGCTTCGGGCACCGCGCGGCAAAAAAGACTGAAGAAGATGGCGTCGGCTGTGTCTTTTATACTCTAGCCTTCCTGACGTCAGAAGAGTACGCGACAACAACCGACGCCGGACCAAGACTTTGGAATTCGGCCGACCGAGGGACCGCCTGCCGGCTGAAAACCCATATGTAACTACTGCAGCTGTAATGCACGATGAACATCTTGATAGAGGTCAACAGCTTGTGGGGCTTGTCAGAAGAGACAGACACTACAGAAGGATCATCAGAAAGGTGTTTATAAAAAAATTTACATTAGTCAGGCACCTTGTAAAATCTATCAAGTTTTTTGAGAGCAGGGGGCTGAGAATCAGGGCCACAGAAGTTGCTGAAAAGGTATCCAGGAGGGCAGCCAGAACAGGGGAACAGCTGATGGCATAGCAGTCTCCATCTGTAAAAGCCCATAGTTCCTCTTCTGAATATCAGAAACTTGAGAACAAGCCCACTTAAATTCCATCATGCAGGCAATGGTATCCCCAGAGGAGAGTTCCTCCAAAGGGAACTCTTGACTAACACAATACTCTTCCTCTCAACCATAGTCCAAGGGGGAAAATATTTAAGATGACTAAGCCAGGTACTATTCCACAGTCCAAACCCTCATCAGAAAATTCCCTGGATCTTTTACGAGGAGGAAAAGATGGTGGGGTGGAGGGAAGAGGCACAGATACCCATTGAGGAGGCTTTAAAGCCATTAAAGCATTAAGTAAACCCTTTATAAAATTCTGCCATTCATGTTGAGGATTCTACAGGGAAATATACTTGTTTTTTTTTTGTTTTTTTGTGGAATACCCACACAAAACACCCTAGGAGGGTCAGACCTCTGGTGACATTCAGTAAGCATAGTAGGGATCTCCTTCCTAAGATCTGCATAATCCCCCTAGGTCCCTCAGATATAATCAGATGAGGTACCCACTCAGTCTCAGGAGCAGACATTTGTAAAGCTTCTGAGAATATGCTTAAAACCAGATCCATGTTGGTCTGGGTCACCACAGACGAATCTGAAGCAACCCCCAGATGATCCTCTGGGCTTTCACTAGCCTTGAGAGAGACATCCAGGGGAGGATGGACAGCACCCATATCCGACCTAATTTTTTTGACCTTTTTCTTGGCAGATAGCTGACCCTCACAATGGAAAGACTCCACCACAACATCCTAACCCAACAACTTAAAATGCTGCTTTTCAAGGTAAACAGATAAAGAGGAGAGATTACTAAATAGGGTCTTATAGCGGGCAGAACACTACTTATGGTCGTGGGAAACACCCAAACAAAAAAGACACTGTTCATGATGATTTTTATGGGGAATCTGCCTCCTTCAATGACATTTTCTCTTTCTGGATGACATGAACCCAACAGCACTGAATAAAAAGAGAAGAGAGAGAGAGAGAGAGAAGAAACTCCAACAGGGCACTTATCTTAAATACAACACAGCAGAAGGGCATTCAGACTGACATTCAATGATGGTGTTTGAACTGCTGGTAAAGAAGTTCTGGAGTGTGTGCATACATATGTTGCCTTTATGTCCTATGCCATGCACAAGGAGTGTACGTGTGATGTACACTGCCTGTAAGTACTAAAGGCTTTGGTATGTTGGCTGGACATTGGGCTATCCTTTGCAGGAGAACCCATCAGTTATAAATACTGCAACAGTGATATGGAAAGGACATCCATAGTTGCCTTGGCCAGAATGAAGTCACCACAATGATCTTTGAGTAACTTTCAGAAGTACTCTGGATATTAGTGGAAAGGATGGAAAAGCATACAGAAACATTCTTGTCCAATGAAAGGAAAAAAGTACCCATCTTTCAGGCCTTCTTACATGGACTCTTGCAGCAGAATCTTGCCAGTGGATTGTTCAGAGAGAAGACAAATAGGTCTACTCAAGGAACCCACCACAGATGGATCAAATCTTGGAAACCTTCCCCAATTTAGTTTGCATTTGTGTAGGTCTTTGTCCTTGTCCTGCTCAGCATTTCTGTCACACAGTTTTGCTCTCACAGAATGTAGGATGCCTGTGGATCTATATCCCAAGCTAGTTTTCAAAGTGGGTAAGACCTGGTTCCCCCTTGCTTGCTGATGTACCATGTGACTGTGCTATTACTTGTAATGACTTGAAGTCCAGGGGACAAAAGATGATTCACGAAGTTCAGTGCCTGGGATCAAGGCAAGCATCTTTTTTATATTTACGTGGTTGCATCTGTCCTTGGTGTCTCACACACCTTGCACTTTTATCCTTCCTGAACTGCACCCCAAGCAAAGTCCAATGGTCTGTGGTGAGTGACTGTTTTGGAGCAGGGAGGGAGGGAGACAGGAAAACCGGATTTAGGGAAATTTACTGTCCCCATCAAGTGAAAGTGCTCTTCACAGCACCTGCAATGTGCCCAGAATTTACTCCTACTACAATTCATACAGTGTTACATGTATTGGTAACACATCTAAATATGACTATAAATTCTTTTTTATGAGACCCATTGCTCCTACTACTAATGGAACTTTCTGGATATCCTTCTTCCACACTGTCATTGTTTCTGACTACACATTCTGGTACACTCTGACTTTGTGTCTCTCTCTGTACACAAGACACTGTAATAACTGGGTGCAGCAATTTCAATGATCAATGCTACTTTTGTCTTCATTTCCTGGATTACTATAAATGGTTTTCTCACATCTATTTTTTGAACTGTTGATAATGGGTGATCCCATATGATATAAACTTCATCACTTTCTATAATGCTCTGTGGCTCATGTTTCCAATGTTTCTCAGCTACTTCAATGCTGTAATGTTTGCAGAATCCCCACTGCAACAGTCTTGCCACATGATTATGCTTTTCAGTAGACAGGTTTTCTGCCATCAGTATATCACACCCAGCAACAAAATGTGCAACCAATTCCAATTTTGTTTTACAATAACTGCATTTATCGGTCTCTCCAACATGTTCAATGGACTTTGTAAACTAACATGTACATAGTCCCGTAGCCTAGGCCATCAATATTAACCTTTCGTCTTTTGTTTTAAATTCACCTCTTGTTAACAATTCCTGCATTAAATCCTGATTAACACGAGGTTTTTCCAGGAGTTTTCTGTACTTGCAACTATATTTATGCATTTTCCACATTTCTTGCCATCTCATCTGATCCTTTACCATATAGTCTCTCTCTTGTTTTTTGGCACATTCAGTTGCTGCCTGATTTTTTATCTACTTCTGGTTTAATTTCCACTCCTGCTTCACACCAATATGCTTCTGCCTAACTAAGTAGGGAAGCCATATTAAACTTGTTCTCCTCATGCTTTAAAACTTTCTCTATGTTTGGATCAGCAAATATCTATGTAGTCCTATGACTGCAGATTTAAACATGTAATCAGTTTTGAGGAGGCCCATACCTCCTTCAGAACAGGGAATATATAATTTTAGTATGCATTGATTTTTATAAATCATTTGATAAGCATTTTTCTTGTCTTCCTGTTCAACTGATCCAACACATTTTGGGGCCAATCACCGCAAAACTGTTAGAACAGGAAGAACAAATTGGGTTATAGCTTGGACTTTGTTCCTAGAAGTCAGAGTTGTTTTCAGCATTAATTTTAGTCTTCTAAAATATTCTTTACCACATTTTATTCACATTTTTTGTGTGTTTTATTGCTGATCAATGAATTCTCAAATATTTATACACACCCTCTTGCTGAAGTTCTTTTACATCAAATTTCTGTCAGAGCCAGATATTTTCTTGGTGCTGCAGGTTTCCTGCTTTAAAGGTTGCTTTTACACGGTCATCAAAACTAAATGACATTCTTATATATGAGCAGGTTTTGACCACTTCCAGTTGAGCTTGCCATTCCTCATCTAATGAACTATACAGTTTTAAATCATCCACAGAGAGAAGATGAAAATTCTTTACACTTTATTGTTTTCTGGGAGCAAAATTGTAGCCATGACCTAATCTATTAAGCAGACAGTTTAATGGGTTAAGGGCAAGGCAAATCCCCCTTTGAATTTTTATCCCTTGGATAATAATTCATCCTT
Organism: Protopterus annectens; assembly: GCF_019279795.1. Classification (NCBI taxonomy): domain Eukaryota; kingdom Metazoa; phylum Chordata; order Ceratodontiformes; family Protopteridae; genus Protopterus; species Protopterus annectens. The sequence continues at coordinate 420,477,521 of NC_056737.1, read as the reverse complement.
TATCATGACTTAGCTGCACAGTGGTTTGCCACTCCTTCATGGTCATTGTAATGTAATCAATCAGTGTATGGTGTATCTTTACATTTGTCTGAAATGATGCGTTGCCAAAGGGAAAAGTGGAGATTCAGACTTTCTGGAAATGAAAAGGGACTGCCTGGGTACAAGATCTTTAGAAAATCATTCTGACTTATTAGACTGTTCTTGGTTGGGGGATGTTCATAGGTAGGTACTAGGCTATTGGCCATAGGGCCTATATAAGCCTAGCCAAAGGTACCCTGGCTTTCACCACCCAAGAATATTATTTTCCTGTGCCACTGTCGAGCAGAGCCACAGAAGTGATCCCCAGGGTGAATTTCCTATCTCCCATCCAATCATCAAGATTTTTCTTGAAGAGTGCTAATGAGAAGCTTTGTTTGATATAGATAGGTAGTTTGCTCCAGAGTATGGGAAGTCTCTGGGACAGGAATCTATCCCTCCAACATGTTCTGTTTATTGTGGTGACAAGGTTTAGGTCCCTAGAGCATGTAGCTCATAGGGATTGGGATTTCTTTAAGTGGAGCATGTCTAAAAGCTCTGTGTTTGACATAGCTTTGTGTGTAAGGCAGAGATCACCTCGGAGTAGGCAATATGCGACGGAGTAAAACTGCAGTTTTTTGAGACGGTCTGTGCAGGGCATCTGTTTGAGGCCGGTAATCCTCTTTGTGAGGTATTTCTGTGGCCTTTCCAGTTGTATATGTCTTGTGAGGTATACCAAAAGGGGCATTATACTCTATAATGGGTCTAATGAGTGATGAGTAGAGGGGAACAATGACCTCTTTTTTCCCTGGATGAGAAACCTTTTGTGATGAGGTGTGCCACGTAGAAGGATTTCCTGACTACTGTGGCGATGTGATTATCAAAGGAGAGACTACTGTCCACCTGTGTCCCAAGGTGTCTTATCACACTTTCGGTGTTAAGTAGACTATCGCCTATGTGGTAGTTCATGGGTACAGAGTTTTTACTAAAAGGGATGACAATGCACTTTTTGGCATTGAGCTTGAGGCCATGGCTTTGACACCAGGCATCTGTCTCAGCGAGGCCCTTTTGTAGGATATCCACATATTTTGGAGTTTTGATTATGGCTCCTAGTTTGCAGTCATCTGTGAACTTAGTTAGCCAAAGACTTTCTGTGTTGGCCTGTACTTCAGAGAAGTAGATACCAAACAGGAGAGGACCCAGGACTGAACCCTGTGGTACTCCACTTGTCACTGGTCTGAAGTTGGATTTAGAGTATGCTACTTTCACAGTGTGGGTTCTGTCAGTGAGCCAGTTGGCAACCCATCTTGTGACATAGGGATTTATACCTAGTTTAGTGAGTTTATCTATAATTCCAGAGTGGGGGATGGTGTCGAAAGCCTTGGCGAGATCTAGATAGGCTGTGTGAACCACCTTACCCTCATCTATGGCTTTGGTGACTGCTTCAAAGAAGTCTATCAGGTTTAGGAGACATGATCCGCCTTTTATAAACCCGAACTGGGTAGGGTCCTGAGTTTGGAGATTACCAATGTCATTGTTTATAAGTTCCATGATGGTACGTTCCATAGCCTTGCAGATCAGGCTCGTTAGGCTAATGGGGAAGTAGTTTCCGGGCTCTGTGGTGGCTCTCCATTTGTGGAGTGGGATAACTGTCGCTGTGCGCCATTCAGTGGGCACATAGCCTGATGTGAGGCTATGACTGAACATGGTACCTAGGTGGGGTGCCAGTTCGTTCTGTAGTTCATGCAGAACACAGCCTGGGATGTTGTCAGGTCCCATGAATGCTGTGTTCTTGGCTTTGGATAGTGTGTTTTTTACCTGTGCTGTGATTACAGGAACTTTGCCTTCTTCTTTTATAGAGATGGGCCCTTTAGGGGATGACAGAGGGGTAAAGTTAGCACTGAACCTATCTGCCAGGATGTTGGCAATATCAGTTGGTTCTGTATATTTAGTGCCATTGTGCTGTAACTCAGAGCAGATCTGAGTGGTGCCATTGAGATTCTTGACATAGCTATAGAATGCTTTGTGGTTGTCTTTAGAGTCAGTGGCGATTTTGTTTTCATAACTAGCTTTGGGAGGATTTTATGAGGGATCTCAGCTTCTTACTGAGACTGACCAGGGAAATTTCTCCAATCATGGGATTTTACTCTTTTTTGCAACAGTTTCTTTCTTCTGTTGTAGAGTTTGTTTATGGCAGGGGACCACCAGATTGGCTTCCCTTTTTTGGAGGATAGCATATTGGTCCTGTTAGGGATTGCACGATCCATGCACTCGTGTAAGTGCTTACAAAGTGCATTTGTGTAGGATTCAGCAGTCATACCTCTATTGTCCGTCAGCATGGGTGTCGTGAAGTTTACCACTTCTGTCTTAAGAAGCGTGAAGCTGGCTTTGGAGAAATTTTTTACTGTGGTTTCCCTAATGGGTGGTGGGGGAGGATGTGGATGTCTAGGGTGATTAGCTTGTGGTTGGATCTGACCAACGAGGAACTGGTGTGGAGCACCAGTTGCCCATGTTGGTAAGAACCAGGTCTAGGATATTGCTGCCCCTGGTGGGGGTGTGGATAAGTTGATCCATGGCATTGGAATTTATGCATTCCAGAAAAAGTACAGTTGTGTACACCTACCATAAATGTAGATGTTCAAGTGTCTTCACTGTTGCAGTCATGACTGTAGGGTTCTCCCCTGCCGGCAGGCAGCCCCAGGTCGGCCAGAATCCCAAAGTCTGGGTCCGGCGCCGGCTGTTCAACCATGCTCCCTGACGTCAGAGCACCAGGAGTACAAAGCTGACAGCCAACGCCATCTTCTCCAGTTTTTCTTGCCCCAGATGTCAGGAGTCCCAAAATGAAAAAGGTCCCATAACCTTTGCAAATACACCTCAGAAGAATGGTGAAAAAAGGAAATACACAAAAGTAAAAATAAGAGGGGACAGGAGGGAGGGAAACCCAGACTGCAACAGTGAAGACACTCGAACATCTACATTTATGGTAGGTGTACACAACTGTACTATGTTCGTGGTTCACTGTTGCAGTCATGACTGTAGGGTAGAATCCCAAAGCTGAAAGAAAGGGAGGTGGTCATAAAGAGGAAGGGGCAGCTAAAAGGCCCTGCAAGACTGCAGAGGTAAAGCCTGCCCTTGACTTAGAGTAGAGAGGTAGATTGTAGTGCTTAGAAAATGTATGCACTGAATTCCAAGTTGCAGCTTCCAAAATATCCTTGGTAGGAACTCCCCTGAGGAAAGCTGCAGAAGTGGCAGCAGCTCTGGTGGAATGAGTCCATATACTCCCTGGGATTTGCTTTCCATGGTGAGAATAACAAAATCTGATTCCATGAGCAATCCATTTAGAAATGGTCGGTTTTGAAATGGCTTTACCTTGGGAACTGGAAGCATAAGAAACAAACAATTGTTCTGATTTTCTGATGTCCTTGGTTCTGTTCAGGTAAAAACGTAGCTGTCGGTGTACATCCAAGGAATGTAAGATCCTTTCCCCTTTATTTTGAGGAGTGGGGAAAAAGGTTGGCAAGTGTATAGTTTGATTTAAAGCCACTTTGGAAACCACCTTAGGCATGAAGGTAGGATTAGTCCTCAAAGATACCCTGTCTTGATGAAAAATAATATATGGTTCCACAGTCATTAGAGCTTGTAACTCTGAAACCCTCCTGGCAGAGGTTAGGGCTAACAGGATGGCTGTCTTCCAAGATAAAAACTTGATGCTCAAAAGGAGGCAAGGTTAGTTTTTCCAAAACATAGTTGAGATCCCAAGCAGGAATAGGAGGAGATCTAGGAGGTCTTAAGTTCTTAGCTCCTCTGAGAAACTGTTGCATGAGCTGGTGGGAAAAGATGGGAGGGTCTGTGTTATAATGAGCAGAAATAGCAGAGGCATGTATTTTAATGGAAGAGAAAGAGAGACCCTTATGTAAGAGATCTGTCAAGTAAAGTAAAATTAAAGTAATGTTGGGAAGAAGAGGATCAGAATCCTGAGCCTGCATCCAGGAACAAAATCTTTTCCATTTTCCTGCTTAATATTTTCTAGTGCTAGGACGGCATGGCTTCTAAAATGACATCCATAACCTGCTTGGGCAGTAAAGAAGAAATCAAAGGCCCTGGATTAACCAGGCCACCAGGCTGAGAGTTCATAGGTTCATACTAGGCTATCTGCCCAAGGGCATTTATAAACCTAGCCCATAGTTATGTGGCTTTCGCCACCCCTTTAGTTTGAATAAAAACTATGCCTATGAGAGTGTAGACCCTGACCCTGATGTTGGGACAGAAGGTTCGGAGACTGAGGTAAAACCCAAGGGGGCTCCAGGCATAGGTTTTTTAGAGTTGGATACCAAAACTGCCGAGGCCAATTTGGAGCCAGCAAGATGATCATCTTGGGCTTGTCCTGTTTTATCTTCAATAAAACCCGTGGAAGAAGAGGGAGAGGCGGAAAGGCATATCCTGAGAGGTTCCTCCAACTGAATGACAGTGCATCCACTCTCCAAGCTTCTCTGTGGAAAATCCTGGTGCAAAAAGTCTGTAGCTGATGATTGAGATGGGATGCAAACAGGTCTATGTGAGGACATCCCCAGACTGCTGTTATCATCCTGAATATTTTGGTGTCCAGCATCCACTCGTGTGGATCCGAAAGATGTCTGCTCAGACTGTCTGCCAGGAAGTTTTGTTTCCCTGGTAGAAACTGAGCTTGAAGATCCAGATTGCAAGATAGAGCTGTGTCCCATAGATCCATGGCTAGTCTGCAAAGGGGGGTAGGAATGAGATCCCCCTTGCTTGTTTATGTACCACATAACTGTGGTGTTGTCTGTCCGTATTAACAGTTGTCCTGGTTGTAAAAGATTCCTGAAGGCCAATAGAGCTTTCTGAACGGCTAACATTTCCTTTAAATTGATATGCAGGTGTTCTGATCCTTTGTCCAAAGGCCCTGCAAACAATTGCCCTGAAAATGGGCTCCCCAAGCATAATCCAAGGCGTCCGTGGTTAGAATCTGAGAGGCAGGAGGCAGACAGAAGGGCTTCCATTTGTTTAGAGCACATGCCCTGGACCACCAAAGAAATTCCTTTTGAAGGCAAGGAAGAACGGAGATCAGTATGTCTAAACTGTGGCAATGCTGAGACCATACACTTTTTAGGTACCACTGTATTTTTCTCATGTGTAGTCTTGCATATGGTACGAGAAGGCTGCAGGAGGCCATGTAACCCAAAGCCTGCAGGAATTTCCTTGCAGATAGATGAGTTAAAGTTGCCAAGGTTCTGAAAGTTGAAGCCAGCTGTAACTGTTTTTCGGATGTCAGAAATGCCATCTGGGTTGTGGTGTTTAGAAGTGCACCCAAAAAGGTTATCTGTTGTGATGGTGTCAAATTTGACTTTTTTATGTTTACAGAGAATCCCAGGAACTTGAGGAGGTTCTGTACAAATTCTAGATGCTGGAGTAAAGCATCCTTGCTGTCTGCCTGAATTAGACAATCGTCCAGATAAGGGTAAATTTGAATTCCCTTGAGTCTGCAATAAGCTACTACTGGAGCCAGGCATTTGGTGAAGACCCTGGGTGCAGTAGATAATCCAAAGGGCAGCGCAGAGAATTGAAAGTGCCTCGATCTGGCTTTGAACCTGAGGTATTTTCTGCGATCCTGCCTGATGGGAATGTATAAATATGCCTCCTTTAAATCCAAAGTTACCATCCAAGCATTTTTGGACAGCATTGGAAGTAGCTGCTGTAGTGTAAGCATCTTGAATCTTGGAATCTCTAGAAAGGTGTTCAAGACTGACAGATCCAGAATGGGTCTCCATGAGTTTTGCTTCCTTGGGACTAAAAAGAGCCTTGAATAAAACCCTTTTCCCATCTCTGAAAGAGGAACCAGTTCTATGGCATTCATAGCCAAAAGAGCTTCCACCTGGTTTAAGGCCTCCGTCCATTGATGTTTTGGAAGGTCTGGCCATCTGCTTGGCCTTGGCAAGGTATGAAAATGGAATTTGTAACCTCTTAAAACCACATCCAAAACCCATTTGTCTTGGGTTGAGTCCAATTTTGATAAAAAAGAGAGAGTTTTTCTGAGAGGGGCTTCCAGGGAAGAAGCTCCTGTAGCCCCACAGAGGGAGTCATTAAGTTTGTTTCCTTTGAGATTGTGACCTGTCCTCTCCTCCCCTAGGGGTGGAAGCAGTCCACTGTCTTGGTCTATAAGTAGCTTGTGATTGAGGCCATCTCCGTTGCTTATTTTAAAACTGTCTCGCTACGTTAAACCCATTTAACATAGCGAAAACAGTAAAAAAAAAAGCAACGGAGATCTTGCTTTCTCAGTTGCTTTTGTCCACAGCTCTGATGTACTGCGCAGGCGCGCAGTACATCAGAACTGCCGCGGATGCCAGACATCTGCGGAAGGGCAGTAAACAGGCATTATACTATGCCATTATTTAAGAAAAGTAATAGTTTCTTTTCTTAAATAATGTCATGGTATAATAGCAATAACCCACTTCTGGGTGTGGGTAATGCTGTATTTACCCACGGTTGGCTTTGTTTGGTCCTCGGGCCACCGGGACCAAACCACGCCAACCATGGGTAAATCCAGCATTACCCACACCCAGGCGTGGGTTATTGCTATAATAAGGTCCAGACAAGATGTCGTAGTATAAATAACACTTTAATTCAAAACAAAAAATGGTCAAGAGCTTTTGTTCTCCGAAGGAACTTCAAAGCTGGTTGGGCACAGAACTGACTTTTAATACTAGAACTGTGAGTACAAACAAAAACATTCATGAGAAGCTGAATGAACTGGAGACTGTTCTTATGACAACATGGAATTTACAGTGTGATGATGCTTTTTTATCAGAGTGTGTTAAAAGGAAAAGAGTCCCTAGAGGACATTGAATGTTTAAGTTTCCTAATGGTTTAATGCTAGGGCAAACAGAACTGGATGAACTTTTATCCATGTTTGATAGACATGGAATTGAATTAATTTAGTTTATCATTAGGTTAAATGACAAATGTATAAATGAACTTTTGGACAAAGCTAATGACTTAAACAATGATGTACTTGATGGCAACTTAGAAATGCATGGTGAGAAATATGATAACATGTTTGACAGGGTAGAAAACCAGATGAGCATTAATATGAAAAGAAAAAACAAGAAGTTGGAAAGGGACGAGGAAGAATACAACAATAATTTCGCAAACCCTATTTCCCAAGTCCTATTTGTCTACCTGTAGGCAACAACATATATTTGAAGACAGGCACAGTGTTAATGGAGCAACAGGAGGCTTTAATTATTGGAATCAGAGAGGCAACAGGAAAAGTTTTGCTAGGAACATTCATGAAGATGATGAGGTATTTGATGGGGAACACATGGAACTGAGAAGGTCAGAATGAATTTCTAACAGAAATAAGAATAAACAGAACATTATTTTTTAGTTCAACCTCACCTGGGTACAAACACAAGAACCAGGGGGAATAAAGGTTATTGGGGCAAGAACCAGAAAATGAACTAACAGTTAATGTAGAGATGGACAGTATTATTACTGCCTTTGGAGGGAAATGATGAGTTTTAATATTTTTAACTATACTGACATCCACCTAACACAGACACACTTTACACTTTTTAAAAAAAGGTTTAAAACAGACCTAGCTGATACCTTAACTAAATTCAAACTTTTTACAAGAAAATTAAACCTCAAAATGCTTTATAAAAACAGCAATAACCCACTGAAGTTAACACAAAACAATATGAAAATGAAAACTACATTAACCCACCTAAGCACCCTTTGATAGGGAACTATGAGAAGTGTTGTATGCAAGATATTTATCAGTATTATGAAATATCTAAAAAAGAAAATTTATAATCCTATTAAGGAAGAAATGGAATTGTTAAATGAACTAAGACACAATAACACAGTGCGAATAATGAAGCCTGACAAAGGGGGTGGGATGGTGATGATAAACAGTGAAGAATATGATTACAATATGCTATCAACCCTATATGACACAAAAAATATGAAATAGTATCTTTAAACCAAATTAACACAGCACAAAGGAAGGTACAATTATTTCTAGATGATTCCTTGTACCAGGGAGCTATTAATGAAGTAACACACAAATTTCTGGTTAACAAACATTCTATCATCTCTGCAGTATTTGGAATTCCCAAAATCCTTAAGAATGTTGACAAGCCCTTATAGACTAATAGTCTCAGAGAAGAACAACATAACATATCCTTTAGCTATATTTATGGATAGGTTGATGCAAAACACAATGAAACCTACTGAGTATATTTTAAAAGACTCCTGGGAGTTTTTGAGAAAAATAAAACAAGAGTATTACTCAGATGAAACAAGTTTTTCAACAATAGACATGGTGGACCTTTTCACTTCTATTCCACATGATGCAGGACTGAAACTGTTCTGAGATGCAGTTTTGGAAACAACTAGCTTAAATGGAGCACTACTTAATTTTGTGATGGACGTCATGGAACTTGTTTTAAAGAACAACTATATGTGTTTTCGTAACAATTTCTTCAGACAAGTTAAGGGGGTGGCCATGGGGGTGAATTGTGTCCCAACCTATGCTAACCTAGTACTGTATGCATGGGATAAACAGCATGTATTCACTTTGGGTTTTGATCAGTACTTGTTTGTTTATTTGGGGTTTTTGAATGACATTTTTATTCTGTGGAAAACAACTGGTGAAATAAGGGATGTATTTGTAAAAACAATTAAAAACAACTCTTTTCTGAAGTTTACCTGTGACCATACAGATGACTGTGCAAACTATCTAGATGTAACTATATTTAAAAACCAGGCAGAAAAAAAAGTTTGGTTCCAAACTTTACAGAAAACCAACATTTTCTAATAGTTACCTAGACTACAGAAGTAAGCACCCTTTCTATACTTAAAAAAACGTAGTGAAAGGGCAGACTGTAAGCGCAGCAAGAATGTGTTCAGATATTTCCTTATTCAAAATAGAGTTAGGAAATTTGATTACTATGGTCAAAGAAAGGGCATATCCGGAGAGTTTGTTATCTGATACTGGAAAAAATATTTTGAGTGAATGGGGTAACAAGTACACCCCTTTGTTGGGTGATACAGTGAAAACTACTCCTGTTGACATTTCATTTCCAAATTCTATGGTTTTACAATACAATGGAGATTCCACTTCTTTGAGAAGCATCATAACAAAAAATTGGGTAATGTTTATAAGTGGTGCCGAGACACATCACTTTAGGTCAAAATCCTACTTTTGTGTATAAAACAGGGTGGAATTTGATAAACTATTTTGAACATCCCACAAATGTGAATAGTAAAATGATTAATGGAACTAAAAATATGGGAGATGTAATTATTGCAGTTACATCTTACAAAACAAAACAGTGTCTGTAGGTAATTTGGAACAGAGTATTAGGCTGGACACAGGCAACTGTGGCAGTTCTGGTCTTGTATACATTGCAACTTACTACAGATGTAATGATTTCTACATTGGGAAAACTGTTAGGATTTTACGTAAACCTATATACAAGCACTTGTATGCCATTAAAAATAAAGATGAGAACAATGCTTTATATAAGCATACAAAATATTGTGGCTATGACTCAAAATTCTTATTTGGCACTCTGGAAAAAGTTAAAAGGGATGACAAGGGAGGCTTTTGGAGAACAGGGTAGAGGAATGTGAACTTAAATGGCAACTAAGGCTGAATGCAACAACTTTGCCTGGTATTAATGAACATATATCTATCTTGCCTGTTTAAGACAAAATCAATGATTTTATGATCTATTCAGTGAAATTTTACCATTTCTTTAAGGGAACACTGAGTAAGTCACATGATCCTATTTAAATGATGGTTTTATTTTGTAAAATGGATCTGAAGAAGTTCTTTTGGGGAACAAAAGTGCTTGACCATTTTTTGTTTTGAATTAAATTGGTATTTATACTACATCTTGTCTGGGCCTTATTGGGAATTATCCAACTCATTGGCTTGTTATTTAACTGTAACACAACTAGCTCTTTGTGAAAGCTGTGAAGCATCTTATATAGGAAAAATGGAACAAATTTAAGAAAAGAATATATGAACATTATTGTGACATACAAACTAAGAGGTTCTCCGGTTCGATCCTCGGCTGGGGTGCCTTCTGTGCGGAGTCTGCATGTCCTCCCTGTGGTCGCGTGGGTTTCCTCCGGGTGCTCCGGTTTCCTCCCACATCCCAAAGACATGCTGCAGGTGGATTGGACACTCTAAATTGGCCCTAGGTGTGCGTGTGAGTGTGCCTTCTGTGGAAGGTTGGGCGCCGGGCTGGCAACTCGACACCGTAAAACTCCACTGCCATTCAATGTGCGGACAAGGTGATCCGCTGTGGCGACCCCTAACCGGGAAAAAGCCGAAAGAAGAAGAAGAAGAAGAATTGTGACATACAAACTAAAAATGAGAATAATACGTTACATAAACACACTAAGAATGGCACAAGGGCTAGGTTTTTATTTTTTGTACTAGAAGAGATGAGAAATGATTCAAGGGGGGGGACACAGGAAACAAGGATTGAATATAAGGAACTATGGCAGCAAATCACATTAGAAGCCAACAAATTCCCTGGCCTTAATGAGAACATTTCTATAACTCCACTACTCAAAATAAGAGCTTCTAAGTTATAAAGGAAAAGCTCTTCTGGTATTTAAGCATTTTAAAATGTTGAGGGCTGGCCCATGCTGCATTTCAAATGTGCTTTCTATTATCTTTAGTTATTATAATTTTTCATTTTGCTTCTCATCTACAAACATTCAGAAACACATCATACTATGTATTATGTTATAATGAAGGACAAGTTTAGTTTCATTAACATTTTAGTGGACTATTGTGTTTATCCACAAGATGGAGCCCTTACATTAGAATTGAACAAAGCTTCTAATACAGTATGTTCATTGTATATTTTACTTAAGGAACATTTTTTAAGTATGCATAAAAGACTTTTATGACAAATTTTTTTTATGTTAAGTATCTTGTTCCACAATATAATATATTTGAAACAGGGTGTTAATATATGTTTAGGACAATAACATTTTACTTGAGGAAGTATTTTATTGGTTGTGGAATAACTGAAGTTTTAATTTTATTGGTGATAGAGATAATTTGATTATATATAAAGGAGTATAACTGTAATTGATACAGAATCTGAAGTCTTGTCTAGACACAAATCATGACCACCACTGTGCTGAGTCTTTATTTAGAGAATGTTCAACGAACAAAAAACAGCAAACCTTCACTTAAGCGAACATTCACATCCATGAATGTGTTACACAGGGAAAGGAGGTACTTGCCCAACATCGTCCTTTTCCCCACTGTAGTGCAATCTTGGAGTTGGCATATATATATATATATATATATATATATATATATATATATATATATATATATATAAACATATATAAGTAGGGGGTGTGGGTGGTGGAGCCCTCACACCTCTGTGGGTCTGATATACTGCGGTGTGTGTGTTATGGTGGGATTGTTTGGCAAGTAACTCCTTTCCCTATGTAATGCATTCAGGGATATGAACTTTCACTGTTTTTTGTTCGTTGAACAGCAGTTTGCTGAATTGTGGTTTCCATGACCTGATACACCTCCATTACCAACTGGAGCACAAAATGGCTGTCATGTAGAAGTCAGACAGGTTAATAAGTTTTTTTTGTCAAATTCAACTAAAGTTCTCTGTGGTGTACTTCAGGGCTTAGTCCCTTGGTCCTTTGTTATTTAATATTGTTTTTGCTATTACTCCTACATGCAATTCCTGCTGGATTAATAAATATGCAGACGATGGCTAAAAGAGATTTACCATCAACAGCAGCAAAGACTTTGATTAAATTAATCTCTGTCAGAAATCTCACACATTGGCGCATGTGGATCTGAAATCTCTCTCAGTCTGGACAAAGGTTAATGTTTTTTTCTGGAAATCCTAGATTTAAAGGAACCACTTTTTTCCTACAAGTTACTTCTTACAAGGACATATGAAATAACATTACAAGCAATTTTTTGTTCAAAAAATCAAGTGGCTATCACTGTAAGCAGACCTTTAGGCTTAATGGGTTGTATGCTAAAAAAAACTATCCACATGAAATATGAGCTTCTCGAGAAGCCTGTTCACAACATACACAAAATATTAAGAAAAAGATCTGGCTCCTGAGATTTGTCTTCTAGCTTTTGTCAGCTTTTTACTTCCATTAGGATTGTGAGGAGGACCAGTAGACAATCTCTTCAACAACACACCTAGCTGAAACCCCATTTTTTTACTCACCTCATGAAGCAAGTTCTAGAATACTAGTATTTTCAACTAGCTCATTATATGTGGATCCTGCTTTAGCAACTGTGGGTTAGCAACTCTTTTGGAGTTTTGTATTAGGAATTGTTTTAATTTTGTTTTTAGCAGATTTTTAACTGTGACAGAACCTTTAGACATTCCAACAAAAATTTTGCATAAGCATTAATAAAACCAGAGTTCAAAGGAAATTTATTTCTCAATACATTCCAGTTGTTTGAAATAAGGATCCTTTATGTATTCGTAACTCTGATTCTATATCTTCTTTCAAAATCATTTGGGATAAGTGTTTTGGAATAAATGTCTTCAACCAAAATTGAAGGGATCCAGTGTTCCTTGATGGCCCTTGGTATACACCTGGAAGTCATTCCTGGAATGCTGTCAAAGAGGGGGAATCATGAAAAAAAATCACTGCACTGGTCAGAGAGACACACTGTCCATAATGAGGTTTCCCCATATTGCTAGAAGAGAGTATTTGTCACCACCCAGCAAAGGGACGTCTCATACAGAAATAGCAGGCATTGGCTGAGCCTATCTACCAAGGAGGTAGCTTCTCCATGACTGTGAGCAGCCTCTTTTAGCAATACCCTCTCTTCTGGTGGGATGAGATTCTGGCAAGGGGAATGGAGTGGAGCACAGGACGGAAGAAAAAAGGAATTACCTAGTTTGCAGATGTTAATGCCCAATATCTACCAGTCACTAACTTTGGCTTCTTATACTGACAAGTTGGAGGAAAGATGATCTTTAACTGCCTACAGACTGGAGCACTTGGGAAAGGCCTTAGGGAAGCTGATATAACTGTAATCATTATAAAACAGTTGCAGCCAAATCTTCAGTGTCAACAGTTTAAAACTTATTTTAATAAACTTGTTCAGACTAAAGAGCTGTAGAATGGGTCTCTTTTGGTCTTCCTTATTTGCACCATGGGGAAACTCAAATGAATCTTCTTCCTAATTCTGTCAGACTGGTTTTACTGTTTTAATATCCAGCAGCTGCTGAACTGTAGCCAGCAGCAAAAGCATTTCTTCTCCATGCATGGCAGAAACTAGTCTAGGCAATGAAAGGGTACATAACTCTATGGTACAACCTAATGGCACTGTATGTCTGACGTACCTGAAATTACAGAACTCCACATAATTCAAAAATATGTAAATCTTAATCCTGGAGTACAAATGGGAGGTAGGGGACAATTAGAAAGATGGCGCAGACCATCACTGGTTGTTACTGTAAAGTTTGCCCTGTTGACAAGGACATGCCAGCTGTGTTATTTGCTTTTTCAGACCTGCCTTTTCCTCTTTATCCCTGTTTATGTTACAATAGCATTTTTTGGTTTTGGTAAAATGAAAATAATTTTTATAGGTAAATTCATGAAACATTCAATATTTTACAATACTTTCCTTTTCTACTCCAGAATTTGTAATACGTTTTTGGACTAGAGAACAAAAGATGCATCCAGATGTTGACTCAAGACGCAGTTCTTCTGGGAAGGTACATCATCCATGCATGCCTGTACAAAACAGTACCAGATGCAAAAGCTGTGAAGACAGTATTTACTGCTTCTCAGTCAGTGTATAACATAGTTCTGCAGCTTTACTTACTTGAGCCACCTTAGCCTGTTTTTTCCCTTGATGGAAGGAATAGAAGCAATGTAACAAATTGTGAATTTGTTTTTGGATCATTCTTAGTAGTGTGCTATCTAGCCCTGGTAATTGCTGTCTTAATGACCAGTACAGCACAAGCACAAATGATCACCAACCCTGTTCAGCACATCCTTATTTTCTTCACTGTTTAGGAAGGTATCCAGAAATGACTTTCAGATCCTTAGTAAAAGCAGTCACAGGACTTCTGTTTAAGAATTAAAATGCTTCTGCATGCCCTAAAACCCATCAGGCTTTTTATGAGTAGGTGGCAACAAGTCAAGCTCTAAGGACAATTTTGCATGCATATCCACAGAACTGAAAGAACTGCAAGCAGTTATGTACCTGGAAATTTTAGCGGCTTTGCATACGTGTGTGTGTGTGTGTGTGTGTGTGTGTGTGTGTGTGTGTGTGTGTGTGTGTGTGTGTGTAACACTTAAAATGATCCTTTTCATGAATTAAAGTATCTCTAAACAGGACATTCTCTTAGGGAAAAAAAAAAACAGAAGATGAATTGTCCTCATGCCCAGAAGTGGCGAACTAATAATGGGCCCAGTATGAGCAGAATATGGACTTCTCACCTTCCTCTAAATCTGAAGATGCAGAGGAAAAGGAACTATTTTCCTCTTTCTAGTAAAAAGGGGTCCTGATGTCAAAAACCTAGGGGCAGCTAAAATTTACATTGCCTTATGAATTTAAGTGAAATACTCCTCCTCAGAGAATGAAATCAAAAACAAGTTAGACATTAAACCTTTGAGTATGTTATGTCAAATAAGGAGGATCGGGGGGTGAAGACCCCTTCACGGAGAGTGGGTACTTCCCCCAACAACACATGGTTTTCTAGCCATTCTGCACTTTCATTTGAACAATTGGTCAATTTAGTGAGAAATAATGCATATTACAATCATCCCTTCGATATCTGAAATATAAAATTCTCTATAACGTCTCTGCCATATATACATACAAAGAAGTGTATTCCAAGGCAGAAAACAGAAAAGAAAGAATGTTTAACTTAACTGACTTATAAGCTAACTGATGCTCAAAAATTTGACAAAAGCAACCTCACTGGTAATGAAGAAGTATTAGAGTGATGGCAACAGAAGAACAGTTTCCATTTGGATAAAATGAGTTTTTAGCAGAAGAATGGCTGACTTTCCACAACACTTAATTCCATGCAGTCAGTCAGTACTAATCAGAATAAAAACATGAACTCTTCATGCCATCACACAAAGAATAAGTAGGGTTGGATGAAATACTTTCCCCATGCTGTTTACAAGAGAGACCTTTCCTGTAAGGTAAACAAAGGTACTGATCAGAGATACTAGAACAGAAAACATAGTTAACCAGAATGATTATTTTCAAAGTCAAAAGTTTCAAAGGAAAAAAAAAAGTGATTCAAGGGGATGTTTTACAAGTGCCTCAAAAACAATGTTCAGGTAATAAAGGAGTCAAAATGTTGTGTGTGTTAACTATACACTTAAATGAATCTTAATAAATTAACAGACAGTTCTATCCAAAATGAGCAACTTGTTTGAAGGATGTATTCAAGGGTCTGGCATGGTCTGCCCTACCACTGCTCATTGCTAATTAATTAGTTAATTAGATTGATTTTATTTTTTTGCACTTTCACTTGAACATTCTTACCCCTTAATGAGACAATAACGTTTCCATAATTACTCCTCGGAGGTCTGTGACACAAATTGCTTTTTTTTAAGAATCATTATCATACATACAAGAGAAGAGAGGATCTCAACATAGACGAACATCAACGGTAATTAATTTAACTGATGAATAAGCTGCCAGCTAAATCAGTGTAAAGAAATAACTATAACCCAGTGACCTGACTTTAACAGCTTGGGCGCCTCTTTCAGCTGACAATGGAAAGGAAGGAAGAACCTGCTCACCCTCTCTTGGGGAGAGGGGGGTTGATGGGTGCATGCCCAGAATCAGGTGTAGAAAGTATGCAAGAGGGTAGGGACTTGGTTGGGTCATACATGGAGTGGACACTGCACACTTCCCTCAGACATTTATAGACATGTACGAGTATGGTAGGACATACACTAAAACTCCCATTCTCTACTGCACAGATTACAGCTCTCATGCCTGGTTCACCTGAAGGAGTCACAGGGATCTCATTCCAGGGCAGGAACAGGCTCATTAATAGGGACTGGGAAGGATGAATTTAATGGTCATGCAAATGTGCTGGACAAAAAAAGAAAAGAAAAATGATAAACAAGCAAACTCCTACTTAAAAAGATGATGCTCTTGGACCAAAGGCAAACTCACTAGTTACAGACAAAGACTTACACTGATGCCAACAGAAGGATTCTTTCTATTTCAACCAAAACATAGATTTAGGACTTTGGCCTTTTTCAAATGTTAATGACCAGAGAAAAGTCAGTATTATCTGGGAATAAAACCATGAAAATTCCAAGACAACAAATGATAAAGGAGTACAAATGGTCTGATTAATTGACTACTTTCCCTACCTTACTCATGCTGTCTGAAAAAACAGATCATATCTAAAAGGTAACCAAAGGTACTGAACACAGTTGCTAAAAAGAACACCTGGTAGCTTTAATCACATTGGAACCACCAAAATATCAGCATTTTGTCCCACATTAGCTGCTCATTACTCCCTGACAGAAGGTTCTTCAAAATTATTAAGCAATTAAATGCCATCACATGATCAAACATTGGGGGGCAGAGCCTAGATGGCCAACTGAGAGCAGTGAATTCTGAGAGCTCCATAAACTAGTATAATAATATAGGAAATGTTTATTATTTTCAAGTTTAAAATGTCAGAAATCTATAGATAAACTACTAAACTACAAAAATATCAACTTTGGTGGAGAGATATAAAAATTTTCCTGTGAAGTAACTTGGATATATATTGAGTCAATGAATATAAACAACTCAAGGAATTTTCATCCAGATGCTGCTTTGAAAAAAGAACTGCAATTGATGACATCTACCCTACAGGAACTATCTTTGAAGATGGATGGCTTTAAAAATGACTTGGAAATCCTCAAATTAAATTCTCAAAAACAGATAGATACTCTTAAGGAACTATTACAGAAACACCATACAAAAATAACAAATATAGAGACGTATCTAAATGACACTGAAGGGAGACTCAGGAAGAATTCCAAAAAGAATTCCTGCTTAAACAAAATACATGGCTGCTTAACAAAATATATGAAAACAGGGAAAGGAGAAACAACATAAGGATCTTTGGTCTACCCGAAAACACTGAAGGAGAAGACATTATTTAATTCTTAACAACCTGGATTCCTGAATTTTTAGACTTGAAAGAGGGACTTTCGTTTGGAATTGAAAGGGTGCATTGAGCACTGAGGAAACCTGTTTCTAACTCAACATATACTCCTCCTAGATCAATAGTTATAAAATTTCTTTCATTTTTGGACAAGCAACTAATATTAAAATCTGCTTGGAGAAAATCACCCTTAAAATACAATCAAAGCCTGATTAGATTTGACAATGATTATTCTTCCAGAATACTAGAACAAAGGAAAAAAGTCTGGCCAATAATAAAACTGTTGAAACAAAACAACATTAAAGCACAGCTGGCCTTTCCAGGCAAGATAAAAATACTTTTTGCCAATGAGATGAGAACCTTTAATGACTTAGAAGAAGCTACTATATTCATCAAAAACAACATATTGTCTATCCCAGAAGAAATGGAATGGATGGCTCCTACTCTTAAAAGAATAAAATAAACTAATTCTTGGACTGATGCTAAAAAGAAGAAACAAAAAACTGATTCCAAAATAGCTGTCCCAAAAATAACTCTTACAATTACATCTCTCAAAGTATCAACTGATATGGTACAGCACTTGTCATCTGTTTTTATTTAAAATAAAAAAGGAGTGTTTCTTAAACAACTGAAAAACAGTAATGATTTATTCAGACTTTTCAAAGTGTTCAATAATTCTTCACAAACAAAGGTAGGTCAAAATGGGTTACTATTTACATTATATACAAGCCAAACAAAGCAACATATAATACAAACACAGAAGTTGCTATTCCCCCACTTGAACTCAATGAATACTTATCTTGTTAATTTTTCATTGAATTTACTTATAATAATTTAAGTAATTAACTAATTCAACAAGGTAACACTCATCAGAGTTCAGACTCAAATGTAACAAATTAGCATCATATATAATAGCAGTAACAGTAGAGTGTTTTGAAAAAAAATGTTGTCATGGAGACTAATGCCTTCTTCGGTTAAAGTATGATTTAGAAATGTCATGTATATCCTGGTTAAATAATAATAGCAAGTCCTTAGTACAAATGTTTATTCTGTCTAAATATAGTTAATATCAATTATGGCAGGTATCACAGTTACGAGTGCTGTTTGATCAACCCTGATATGGTGTACGTGGATGCAGCCGTGTCTGGCAGCTAGTACAAATGTCATTACTATTCTGTCTAAATATAATTAATATCAATTATGGCAGGTATTATAGCTTTGAGTGCTGTTTGATTAAGCCTATCATGATGTATGTGGGTGCAGCTGTGTCTGGTAGCTGTTGTCTGTTGCCGTTTACGTCACAGGGAAACTGTGGGTTGCGGCTTGTGATTGAGGTTTACTAATGATTGTGTATTAGGAAGAGACATTTGATGTTTTAGCCTTGATCCAGGGGAAGGGGGTGGATAAAACTGTGATTTGGGATATTTTGGCAGAGAATAGTTTGTTTATACATCTGCTGAGTGAGAAGTGGGAAGGTTGGAAGAATGTGTTATTTCTTGCTGTGGCAGCTTGTTGGGAGGTTTTTTTTTTTTTTTTTTTATCTGTTTACTCTGTTCTTTTCCTGGCTGCTGCCTCACTGAAAAGGAGGGAATTTAGGCTTGAAGTTGCAGTGAAGTGAAGCCGGTGCATCGCGAGCCTCTGGTATGCAGTACACAGACACACTAACAGAAAGAGACGCTCCCAGGATGCTATGGTAATGCAGACAGAGTGACGATAATGCTTAATGGCTCTGAGGAGCCTCCAAGATGATTTTCGGCAATGAAGTTTTTGGTTTAAAAAAAAATACACACACACACACACACATATATATATATATATATATATATATATATATATATATATATAAAATAAAAGGGCTGTTTTAAACCACATGTACACATACTGATGGTCTCCCAACACTTCGTTTAGCTCATTAAGTTGATCCTTGATTAAAATAAATAAATAAATAAATAAGCAGCACAATTTTATATTTAAAATGTATTTTGGTCCAAACACATTAAGGACTTACATAAGAGTGGAAGTCTGAGTTACTGTCCAAGACTAAGAGCACTTGGTCTTGTGCAGAACCCTTTGCAGTAGTCCCGGAGGTGAGCTTGCTTGGACGTGTTGGGCATATGGAGATAGCTGATTTTAGGGGTGTTTGGGGTTGCCATGAAGTGCTAGAGTCATCAGATTTCCTTTGTGAAAATATCTGTGGGAATGGAAGGTGTGTTGAATGGTTCACTGGCAGAATGGCCACTGCATGGAACAGGCTGGTAAAATGGAACAGGACAAATATTGGTTTGGATATTTTAAGAACAGTCTGGAAACACACCACATGAACAAGTGAATGGTATTCTGGCAAACCTGGATGGGTATTGTTGCCCATGCTAGAAGTACTGATATGTGTGTATGCAAGGATGGAAATCTACTTATAACAAATAAGAAACTAGAAGGGGCTCATAATTTAGAGTCTATGGACTGTATAAACATCCTTGGAAGGAGCTAATAATAAGAATAAGCATTACAGATTGTGGTCTCTCAAACAACTAAGCAACAGCCAAAAAAAAAAAAACAAAAAAACACAGTAATTATGTAATGTATGACTTTAGTAAATCTAGACATAAAACATATAATCGTCATATAAGATGAAGCAGTCTGCTGAATTAAGATATTAAAGACAGGATTTAATAACATGGGCTTGTGTATAATAACAGCACTGTCTTAACTTGTCATAAATGACCTACACTACATTGAACATCAAGGGGAACCATGATGATTTTCTCATATAAGTAAATGTGCATAACAAGTCATATAATTGCTTTAACTTGAATTGTGGTTTTGTAACCATCTTGACCATACATAATACTTAAGTAGTTATTAAGATAACTAATGTTTTATACATGGCATCAAACTGACAAAGTTGTTCAAGGGAAACAATAAAAGCCTGAACTAGGAATGTCACAGAATGTAAAAATCACATTCTGAACAAATAGTATTAAATTGACAATAATCACTCAGTTTAACCTTTGCTGATTATACAAAATAAAATGTTGACATTTAAATCTAAAAACGTTCAGTATATGCCATAAAATGGCAATTTATGAATATGGAAAGGGAACTTGTAATCAGTAATCACAATATGTGAATTTGTTTTTAACCTATAATTTCACTCATTTTATAATAAGAAATGACAGACATGAAAATCCTTGTGTGTAGGAAATGGAGGGAAGAGGGATGCAGTAACAATTAAAATGCACTAACTTTCATCAATGTTCACATAAAACAAACTTGATGCTTTAAGTAAGTTAGCAACAAAGTGATTACTTAAATGCTGGCAAACAATGAAATATAAAAAGAAGTTATGTACTTAATATAACGTTCCATGTGAGTCGTTCATCTCACCTTCATTCTTACAGACGGGTTCAGAGCCGATCCTCGGCTCTGAGTCGGCCTACTACAAAGCTCGAGGTCTTCAGACAGCTCGAGGCCAAGTCCCTACCCCATGATGCACTTAGAGTTACCTCAGACCTTGTTTGCTGCGTATAATAAAATATGTCACTCTATAAGAGAAAGTTATAGAAGGGTTGAGCAACCAGGAAGAATCTAGCATCTCAATCTTCGAAAAACCCTGGAGGGGGTAGGAGGGTGGGAAGTAAGAATGAAGGCGAGATGAACAACTCGCATGGAATGTTATGGTAAGTACATAACTTCTTTATGTGAAGTTGTTCTATTTTGCTGTTCATTCTTACAGATGGGTAGCGTCCCAAACACCATCTATCTCGGGTGGTTCACAGGAGTATGTTTTTCAGGACAGTACACCCAAAGGAGGCCCTGTCAACTTTGTAATGAGTGATAAAGGTATGAGGTCTTGACCAAGTGGCTGCTGCATAAATGTTGTCTATAGGAAGTCTAGCAGAAAAGGCAGAGGATGTAGACACTGCTCTGGTAGAATGAGCCTTAATTTTGTGCTGCAAGGGCATATTAGCAGCTGAATAAACAGATGTGATACAATCGGATAACCACTTAGAGTTGTTTTTGCCATTGGCATACATTTTCTGGAATCTGAAAAGGAAACAAAAAGCTGTTCTGATTTCCTAAACTTTTTTGTCCTATCCAAGTAAAATCCGAGCTGTCTATGAACATTAAGCTTGTGCAGCATATATTCCAAGTTGTTCGAGTGATTGGGGAAGAATACTCTATAAGAGAAAGTTATCAATAATTTGGTTAAGGTTAGCGTCAGTACAAACTTTAGGCAAAAAGGAGGGATTAGGTTGTAGTTAAGACTCTGTCAGCATGGAAAATCAAATAAGGAGGCTTAATGGACTCTGCGGGCAGTAGTGATAGCTACTAAAAAGATATAGTCTTCCATGACAAATCCTTCAAATCACATGAGGAAGCTGGTTCAAATGGAGGGAGAATAATGTGAGAAAGCATAAAATTTAAATTCCATGGGGTATATAGGGATTTCACAGGTGGTCTGAGATGAAAAGTCTCTTTGAGAAAGGCTTTGGATAGTTTGCATGACATTATGTTCAATCCTTCAAATCCAAGGTGAAAATTAGAGATAGCAGCAAGGTGAACCCGAACTTTTGCAGCTCCTTTGTTGAAAATCATGGTCAAGAACTCTAGGCCATAGGGTCTATGTAGGGATCAATGTTGTTTTGAGAGGCCCATATATAATTTTTTTTCCATTTGCTAAGATATAGATTCCTTGTAGAGGGTTTATGAGAGGATATTAGAATTTTCTGCATCTCATTACAAAGGTTATGAACCTGGCTATGATGGGAATTGGAGCAGCCAAGCTGTCAGCTTCAGGGACTGAAGAGAGGGATGAAGTTCCCCCGACGAGTGCATCAGAAGATCTGGAACTGGGTCCAGAATCCAGGGGTCCTCCAAATGATGAAGTTGAAGGAAGGGGAACCAAATCTGACGAGGCCAATGAGGGGCTATTACAATGATGGTCCTTCCCAGGGCTTTTGCTTTCTGTAGTACTTTGGGTATCAATGGAATTGGTGGGAATGCACAGAGGAGACCCGGAGGCCAATCGTGTATGAGTGCGTCCCTTGGGGCTTCTCCCAGAGGGGGAATCAGGGCAAAGTAGCTTCTGCATTTAGTGTTCATATGATTGGCGTAAAGTTTGCAGCAAGGCTGGCCCCACCTGCGGAATATCCCTTCCGCTATTTCTTTCTTGAGGTACCACTCAGGAGGCAACAAAATTGCTCTGCTCAGCTTGTCTGCTATCATGTTGGATTTCCCCGGGATGTGCGTTGCTAACAAAGCGCTGGGTGGATACAGACTCTTGGATATAGACATTGCCAGACGCTTAGGGCCTTGCGACAAAGGGGGTAGGACCTGGTTTCCTCCTTGTTTGTTCAAGTACAAGACAACTGACATGTTGTCTGTCTGAATCGCAATTGCACTCAGAGGAGGAAGAGAGTCCTGGAAGTACTGCTCTCATCTCTAGAACATTGATATGCAGATGTGTCTCCTGATTGGCTCACGTGCATTGGACTGTTCTTCCCTGAAAATGCACCCCCACCCCCACCCTATCAGGGAAGCATCCATGGTCACTGTGGCCACTGGTGGGGGTAGAACAAAACGATGACCTATTGTAACATGAAGAGAGGTCAACCACCACTGAAGATTCTTTCTGCATGTGCTTGTGATCATTATAAGATAAGACACTGGGAGCTCTTGGTAAGACCACTGAGTGAAAAACAGCCATTGCAGAATCCGCATGTGCATGCAACCCAAAGCTATGGCTAATATTGCGGCTGCCATCATGCCTAACAATTTTAGTACTTCTGATGCTGGAGCCTTGTGTTTGGATATGATATTGTAGACCTGTTGACAGAGTATAAGAACTCTTTCTGTTGGAAGTCTCAAAGTGGTGGTGGTGGTGTCCAATTCTGCTCCGATAAAAATGGTATGTTGTGATGGCGACAAGGCAGATTTTCCTGAGTTTACTGTAATGCCCAGATGACTGCAGAGTGAAAGAGTGGTGTCCCTAGCTTATATGAGCTGATGCCTGGTGGTGGCGGTGAGGAGCCAATCGTCTAGGTACGGAAACATCTGGAATCTTAGACGTCTCAGGTGAGCCGTGACCAATGGCATATATTTGGTGAACACTCTGGGGGCTGTAGTGAGACCAAAGGGCAGGGCTCGAAACTGGTAATGATTGGCTCCCAGCTGGAAGCGCAGATGATCCCTGAATGGTCTGGCCATTTTTATGTGGTAGTACGCATCCTGAAGATCTATCAAGCACATCCAACTGTCTTTCCCTAAAAAGGGAACAACTGAAGCGTGACCATCTGAAACTTCTCTTTCTTGATAGATTTGTTTAGTCTGCTGAGGTCCAAAATAGGTCTCCAGTCCTCTGTCTTTTTTGGAACTAAAAAGAATCTTGAGTAAGTTCCGGATCCTATCTGGTCTGCTGGGAATGGTTGGATGACTCTTTTTGTTAGCAACAATCGGACCTCTATTGTTGCCTGTTCCCTATAACTGGGTGGAACATCCAGGATTTTGCTGGTCAGTGGAGGGGGTGTGGTGAAAGGAATGAAATATCCTCTGGAAATGATACTTTGTACCCAGTTGTCATTTGTTATTTTGAGCCAGGCATCTGGATACAAAGATAGCATCCCCTGACTGCCTCCAGAGTAGAACAGTCGGGCCTCCTTTCAGGAGCGCTGGTAGGGCTTCCCAAAGAACTGATCTCTGTCACCCTGGTTTTGTGAACCGCCTCTGCCACAAAGATGGCGTCTTCCATTATTGAACCCCTCCTCTGCCCCTGGTGGGGGGTTCACCATGTGTGTCATGAAAGGCTCCTTCGGCATTACGGAACCACATCGTTCCTCCCCTTTGACCCTTGGGGTAGGGTCTGGTAGGGGTGGAAAAACAGACTCTGACTGCAGACAGAGTCTTTCCTTCCTGCTCACACCTGGTCAAAGTTTCCTTAACTTTGGGCCTGAAAAAGGACGAGCCATCAAACGGGGTACTCGGGGTACTGACAAAGGATGACTTAAAGGGCTCCGCGAAGGAACACAAGTGCATCCAGGAGTGTCTCCTACGAGCAATTCCTATACCCGCTGCCCTGATCATTCCATCAGCTGCATATGAAATGAGGCACATGGACAAGTTTACTATGGAATTGAGGGTAGCAAGCTGGGAGGCAACTTTATCTGAAGCACCTGCAGCTACTGTACCCTGAAGAATATCTCTGAGTACTTTTAGGAGATCTCTTTGCAATCTAGTAAAATGGGTTAGATAGTTGAGCGAACGCAGTGCAAAAGTCGCTGAACTGTACATGCACTTCCCATAGCTATCCTAGAATCTCAGTTAGGAGGATGGATAGAGGAGGAAGTTTCCAAAATTTCTTTTTTGGTGGCTACCGCCACCACCATGGCATCAACTGGCACTCCCTTAGTAAGAAAGGATTTGTCCTGGGGGGCAGAATACATTTATTAGGCCTCCTGGGGACAGGCTCCATGGTGTCCACAGACTCCCATGCCCTTTGTGAGACCAGCTGCATAAGCTCATCAAAGGGCGGAGACACCCAAGAGGTGGAGGGTCTGAGACCCGAAAGCCTTCAGGAGAACCGACTAGTCTTCAGTAGGGTTGGTGGACTGCCAGTCACCCCACTGCCTGAGGATTTCTAATATCTCAGCAAATGAGATATCCTTAGAGGGGGACCCTTCTGATTCATCTAAGTTGTTATCGGATGTGAGAGACTCCTGTGGGGAGTCTAAATGCTTCCTCTTACAGATTCTCTTCCTGGGAACCTCATCAGTGGGGGCTTTTGGCAAGGTCTTGGAAGAGCAGGGACCACCCAATGGGGCTTCCTGAGGCTCTGGGTCTCTACGCTTGGCAAGGATCTGTGAAGCAGAAGCAGACACAGGTGCCTTTGGGGGGAGGTAGCTGGACTTGAAGTTGAAGAAGTCTTAGGAGACATAACTCTCCTCATGGCTTTGAAGGCACCCCAGATCTGATGAGAAGGGACCGACAGATCTAAAGAAACTGGCAATACCCCTGGCACCAGGAAAGTGGGCTCCAAGCCAGAGGTAGGAGCCGAGCCCATCCAAGCCGAAGCCCCGAGAGGCAAAGTCGGAACCAACAAGTTGGTTTGACTATTCTCCCTGGACCAGACCAGAGAGTGTCGGCTCCTAGATTCCTTGATCGGCGCAGAGGACATCAGAGTAAATGGAGCTGAGGACAGTGGAGCAGGCGTTGGCTCCGAAGGCTCAATGATAATCAAGTCTAACTCCTTCGGCTCTGAAGGACTGGTATGGCTCTGAGGAGGAAGAGTAGTAGCTGGTAAAAGGGTCTTCGGTTCCGCCATCTGGGTTGGAGCCAACAAAAATTTAGCAAAATAATCCAAAGAAATCAGGTAAACACTACCAAAGTACGTTCCAGGAAAGACAGAAAGATGCAAAAAACAAGGTACATTCCACCACTGTAAAATAAAATTGGAATTTTAATGGATAAAATCAACTTATATCTTCAGAACCAGAACAAGCACTTTTGGCAATATGTCTTCTTCAGGTACTAATTGCTCCTGAGCATCCTATTTTTAAAAATACAAACATCCAATCAAATTCATACGTTAAAATCAGATGACATATTAGAAATCAAACATGCAAATAAGCATAGCTCACCAGCTACTAGAGTGTCCAAACAGTCTTAGAGGACAAAGCTTGTCTTCATAGCCAATTAAACTATTTCTTTTAGTCTCTCCATCTTTCTTCACTAAGGAAGAATTGAACCAGAACAAGTCTTTCAACCAATATTAGGCAGGTATTGGCCAAGCCCCTCTTCTCCATCCAATAGAAAACAGTTACTGACTGAGGTAAGCCAACAAAATAGTGTTTTACTTACTCATCAGTCTATCAGATGAGACAGATTTTTATCTGAGCAGCAAGTTTCATAAAACCACCTCACAGGTCACTTTTAAGACGAATAGACTCATTCCAAATAAGTTCATCAATCAATGTGGGGCATACAAATTCAGCAAAGCCCTAGACCACTACAAAAAGCAGAGTCTCATTAAATCAAACCAATTGGGCTATGTTCTGCCCAAAACCAGTCTGCCAACAAATCACATCTTTCCAAAGGTGGAAACTATTCCCAAACCAGGAACAGCTTATTATTAAAATCAAGAAATAACTTAAAACTCAAATTAGCCTTTTGAATACAGACATCAAGATAGATTAATGAAATATATGCACAACTTTCAAAAGGCATCTCCCATAGTCATATCTCTCTCATGAATTTAGCACTATCGATGCTGGTTCAATTGGATTCACAACTGTGCTCTTGTAAAAACTCTTATGAATTGTAGCTGACTAACATAGAGCACTATAACTCAAATTTATGAAAATAGATGGCGTAGTTCCCTTCATCGGGGAACTTTGTGCATTACTTCACTTCTAGGCATATATTTCTTTACAAGAGCAGTATGTCACAAGAGCTTTAATTCACATTTATTTCTAGTCGATCAGGACTCTTTGTATAAATGTATCATAGCTGATGATTCAACTTTTACAAAGCACCTTGTCTTAAGGCACAGTTGATGCTGAATATTCCCTTATTCCAATCGACATGTCAAAATTGTAAAAACAACCAATAAAAAACCTCCATAAACAAGGAAGCTTTACAGGTTAGTTCGCTTTTATCCATATAATTCTATGTAGATGCTGAAGATGAATAGCATCCTAAGGCCTTGCTTTCCTTTCATAAACCTTTGAAATCTGTACTAATCATGCTTTTCAAATTGTAATATTGATGTACTTTAACCTATTAGTAAGCTCATTCAATTTACTTCACAAGAAACCTCTTATGAGGACTCTGATATTTACTGGTTCAACTTTCACAAGGTGCCTTATCTAAAGGCACAGTTGATACTAAAAATTCCATTGCCCAATCGGCATGTCACATTCGTGACAGTAACCAATAAAAAGCCTTCATGAACAAGGAAGCTTTACAAATTAGTTTGCTTTAAATATGCATATCTAAACAAATGCGGAAAGTAAAGATGCTATCACTTCTTAGCCAATTGGCATAATGGTTTCATAAAGACAGCTAATGAAAGGCACAGTAAAAGTTCTCTTGTCCAGTCGGCATGTTACATTCATGAAAGCAACCAATAAAAAGCCTCCATATACAAGGAAGCTTTAAACGTTAATTTGCTTTAAAAACAAATGTGGAAAGTAAAGATGCCATCACTTCTTAGCTTAATTGGCACAACAATTTCATATAGACAACTAATGAAAGGCTTCTTTATACAAAAAGCTTTACAAATGAATTTACTTCTATCCATATAATTCTATGCAAATGGGAAAAGTAAACAGTTAATGGTTCAACTTTCACAAAGCACCTTAACTCAAGGCACAGTTGGTACTAAATGTTCCTTTAGCCATAAGTTGATTTTATCCATTAAAGTTCCAATTTTATTTTAGTGCGGTAGAACATTCCTTGTTTTTTTTTTTCTTGCAAAATTTTAGCAAAGGCCGGTGCCTGTAAAAGCTTCTGCACCACACGATCCACATCCAAATCAGAAAGGCTAATCAAAGACAGAGATAAGTGGATAGAAGGAGGTAAAGATTGCAGGAGTGGAGACTTAAGGACATCGGATACCAGTTCCAGAACTGGAGACCGGCTCCAAAAGGATAAGACTGTTGGCTCTAAGGTCTGTAGAACAGACAATGAAGGTTTTTTAGATCTCTTTACCTCAGAAGAAGTAAAAGTCTTAGAAGACTTTGAGGATTTGCTAGACCTGTCCTGGTTACTCAAAGCTTCTTGAAAAGATGGTTTGACTAAACCTCTGTCGGTTAACTTTCTCTTTCTCTCCTGGAAAACCCTAGAAGAGAAAAAATGACAAATAGAGCAGCTTTTCTGCAGGTGCAATGATCCCAAACAGTATATACAATTCACACGACTGTTCGTGACAGACATTTTCTGTCCACATTTAGGACATTTCTTAAACCCTGATTTAGGGTGTTTATTATGGTTATCCATACTGTAACACACAATCTCAAGAGGGTGCTGTAAAGAACTAGACACACCCAACAAGAAATAGCAAACAAGCCCTTTTAATACTATGGGCTAAAATACTAATCAGCACGCACACACACACACACACACACACACACACACACACACACACACACACACACACACACACACACGCACACTATAATATTTATCTAAACTCTAAAGACTAAATATATTCAAAGCTGTGAAAGAAAAAGTCACCATTCAAAGGCACACAACTACAATATAAACTGCTATTAAAGATTTAACAAGGCCTAAATTAAAACAAGGCCAAAAGAGCTAACAACTAGTTAAGAAAAAAGCACACCAAGGATAAGGAAACTACACAATAAACTATAAGAGCTAAGCTAGGTATCTAAAGATAAATATCAGATTTTTTTTTTTTTTTTTTTTTTAAGTATTATAATAAATTTCAAGAAAAAAAGTTTTTTTACTGGCCCAAGCTATGAGAGGAATTTCCGATTTACTGCAGCGGCAAACTAGATCTGAGGTAATTCTAGATGCATCATGGGATAGGGACTTGGCCTCGAGCTTTGTAAAAGGCTGACTCGGAGCCGAGGATCGACTCTGAACCCATTTCTAAGAATGAACGGCGAGATAGAACAACTTCACATCTTCTGATATATCCAGTAAAATACATTGTATTATAAACATTAGGTATAAATATTATTACCATCTATTTATATTAAGTAATACGTTTTGAGAGACTTCATCAATAAGGGTGAATACGTTAAATAACTGCGTGCTATAATCTTTTACTGAGGTTTTATATATGATACATCCTACTTTACTATGACTGAATTGCTTATCATCTATCTTTCATGTAAATATTAAATTGCTTATACAATAAGTAGACATTTATATTATATAAGAATTATGTCTAATCTACAATAGTACTATATCTGTTCAAAATAATATAAATAATGCTTATTTCTATTACAAATATTCTCCATACGATAATTCAATTTATGGAGCTCAGATATTCTGGATTGTCAAGGTATGAGTGATAATCTGATGGATTTAGGTTTACCCATCAGATTAGGAATGATTTTCATTCCATGGCTAGTGCAGATCTTAGTTTTGTTAACATTTATTAATTTAAATTTATTTCACAAAAACATTTTTAGTATGCCTGGCCAAAACATTACTTTATTGGTGAATACTCGAAGTATAAAACTGATAATTTCCTTTAAAAGCTCAAGCATATACTTTATAGTTAGAGGAAAACATTTAATAGTCACAATAAAACAAAAAATACATAGTCTAAATAACCTAAAATGGATTTAACTTTATCTTTAAATACCAATGGCTTAAACAATCCTAGCAAGAGATCAAATCTACTGAAATATTTAAAACTGCACAAACTGTCTTCCTTCAAGAAACTCATTTTAAAACAAATGACAACTACAAATGGAATCCTAAGAAATATATGATATTGATGCAATCCACTTATAAGATAAAGAAAAAAGGGGTAACAACTTTATGTAAAACAAATGTGATTAACCCATAAATCATTTATAAGTATGAAGATAAAGAAGGCCTTATGGCATTAGTAATAGTTAGATATAATAACAAAATATGGACCCTAGCCAATCTATATAGGTTCCCAGGCATTGGAACAGGAACTGTTAAACACTTGGATTTCATTTCCAATAATTATAAAGGCAACTTAATATTAGGAGGAGATTTTAACTGTATATTTGATATTTTTGAAACTACAAATAAAAGACGGGTGCGTACATCTGCTGTATCAAAAGCTTTAAACAAGTGGGTAGAATCATTTCATCATGTAGATACTTTCAAATTTAAAGAAGATAAATCTTTGTTGTTTTCCCATCAAGATCACAGATTTGGTACCCAAACTAGAATAGATAAAATATTTGCTGCCCATGACTTGCACTCTAAAATAATTAATTTCTTAATCACTCCTTGCCCCTTTTCAGACCACAATTCATTGATACTAAAACTTCAAAATGGGTACAAACCAGTAATCTTTCACTCCAGAATTCCAGCATATACAACTAAAATTAAAGCATTCAACCCCTGGTTATTATCTGAATTACAGTTCTTCTTAGATATTAATTATACCACAGACAAATAAAATAATGATATGGGACTCATTAAAAGCTTACATATATGGTAAAACCCTAACTTGGTATAAAAAAATCAGAGAATGGGATTCTGAATTATTAGATCTACAATCCAAACTTTTGTCAGTAAAAGCTGAAAAAAATCAAAATCAAAATCATTTGGAGATGAAAAAGCAAGTAGAAGTATTAAACAGTAAATACAATGAAATTCTAACACACAAAACTAGTTTAGCTTTAGAAAAATTAAAAATTAATACCTTGGCCACTTCTCCCAAATATCTGCACAATTTATCCACAAGAATCAAAATACAATCAAAAGCTAATAACATTAAACGTATTTTCCATGAAAAGAAAGGGAAAATGTCTCTGATATTGGTGGCATTCTTGGTGGCATTCTTGATGCCTATAGAACTCACTACATGGAACATTTCCAAAAAGAAAATATATATATTGATCACTTAAATCTAGATGAAAAATGTTTGAATATAAAAAAATACCAGAAAAAATAAACCTAGATCTGCAAGCAGTCATATCCTACAAAGAAATTACAGATACAATAAAATAGGGTAAAAATAATAAAGCTACAGGTATAGATGGCATAATTATGGAAATATATATACACTTTTACTTCAAAGATACTATCCTCCCCCTCTTCCATAAAACTCTCTTAGAAATTCAGACACAAGCTTTGACACCACCCTCTTGGAGATATTCCTTAATCACACCAATCCTAAAGGACAACAAATCCACAAACCTCTGCACTTCATATAGACCTATATCATTATTAAACAATGACTATAAGATATTTATGACAATATTAACTAACAAAATGAAAATGCCACTATCCAAAACAATAAATAAGGATTAAACTGGATTTATATATCATAAACACACACATGACAATGTTAAAAGGATACTTTTTCGTATAGATTATGTTAATAAAGAAACACTCATAATTGGCTTAGATATAGAGAAAGCCTTTGATTCCCTAATATATGACTGTGGATTTCACAACAACACCTAAGATATTTGGAATTCCAAAAATCCACAAAGATTTACACAACCCTCCATTTAGGCCCATTGTCTCTGCGACTGGCTCAAAAACTGAGCCTATAGCAGCATACATAGACTTCTGGTGTAAAAATTGTGTACAGTATTATAAACACATTTTCAAGGATTCGTGGCACCATTTAGAAACCTTAAGGGAGACTTCTATTAATGATGATATTTTATTTGTTACAGTTGATGTCACAAATTTATTCACCTCTATACCATAAGATCAATGCTTGGTGCTTTTTGGAAATGCACTGTTTGGCAAAGAGGGAATGCACAATGTGAAAAGACAGCTTTTAGTTGATTTGATGGAACTAGTGTTATTGAATAATTTTCTACTATTTGAAGGTGAAGTTTTCTATCAAACAACGGGTGTAGCTATGGGGGCTAAATGTGCGCCCATATATGCTAACCTGGTATTAGCTAAGTGGGAGGAAAACTGTGTTTTTGAATACAACTTGTATGGTAAAGTGATTACATGGTTAAGATTCCTTGATGACATACTGATTTTATGACGAGGTTCAGTGGGTGAGCTTGAAGAATTTATTAGTTATTTAAATTCTACAACGTCATTTTTTGAACTTTACATATAAAGTGGGTAATGAGAGCATTGATTTTCTTGACATTACACTAATTTGGGATAAAAATGATAAGAAATTCATTTCTAGAGTACATAGAAAGAAAACATACTCTAATTCCCTCCTACATTACAACAATTGTCACCCCAACCATCAAAAAAAAAAGTGTAGTAAAGGGCCAAATGGTTAGGATTTCAAGACTGACAAGTAGTGAAGGTGATTTTGAACAGGAAATGTACACTCTTGTAAGGATGTTTCAAGAAAGAGGTTACCCAAACAAATTACTAATTAAAATTAGGAATGAAGTACGTAGAAAAATAAAAGAAAAATTCTTACCTATCTTGCATACCAATACAGGGACTACATTTACAAAATTAAAGGTGATAGATTATGATACATCTTTAGCATTGCCTTTTAATTATGAAGCTACACAAATACGGACTATGGTTAACAATACATGGAACCAGATTTTAAGTCTTGACATTAAAAATATGTTAGAATTGGCCCCTAAAGTGGCTTTTTTCTAGAGGTGCCAACCTTAAGAATCTATTTGAAAAAACATGCAACAAGAAAAGGATGGTATCTAGGATGTCTAAGTGTAACGTGCAAGGCATGTAAGTTTATCAACATAGGGCCATATGCCATGGTAGAGGGGTACCAACATTCGATACCAAGCCCAGGCAATTGTAATACTAGGATGATGGTCTACATAGCTACATGTTTGACCTGTTCAGCATTCTATGTGGGTAAAACCACTAGAAAATTGAAAGCAAGAATATTAAAGCATGTAAGTGACATTTAAAAAAGTAAGAAGGAAAGTGCACTTTATAATCATTCAGTGAAATGTGAGGGTTTCAATAAATTCTTATTTTTATTATTGACAGAATTGTTGACCAGTTTAGAGAGGGTGATGTTAACCTATCCCTAGAAAATTTGGAGTTAGAATGGCAATTGAGAACAAACACCACTATATCTCCAGGTATTAATGATAATATATCATTAAGTTCTGTATTGAAGTTAAGAACATTGCAGGTTTAAGGTGACCACTAGAAATAATATCTTGTTTATAACACCCCCCCCCCTTTTTGTAATGTCACATATGCAGGTCTAAAATACATGTATGTTTCTTTGGTACACTTCTGTTAGTCAAGTTTTTTAACTTATTTATTTATAGCAGGATTTGCACATATTTATTTATGTATATTTATATTTATTTGTGCATGGTTATATATATTTTTATTTAGTCATCTAGTTATTTAATATTATAGTACATTTATTAATGTGTTGGTTTTTAACTATATTTCTTTAAGAATTAATTGGCACAGCATTTTATAATTAGTAGTGGGCGTGCTGTATTTTAGAGTTGTATAAATGTAGAGTTTTTTTTGTGTTAATTCACTCTGATGATGTCCTATGGACATAGGGTGAAAGCGCTTATTTTGTGAATAAATGGTTCTTTTGTTCTCCTTCCTACCAGTTTGTGGATTACTTAGCATTTTGACACTTTCTTTTTTGTTTTATGTGTACATGATCCTTTGAGCAAGTTTGCCTTATTGCCTAAATTGGGACTATTTATTCAAAATCCTAATGCTATTTGAATTTCCTGCATCCTTTGTTCATCTTCTAAAGAATATATATATATATACAAATAATTTAGCATATATCAGGTTAGGTCCTTTTAACTCTGAATCTATACATATAACAAAAGGCACTAAACAATGATGCCCCACGTCACCGATTCTATTTGTTCTGGCTAGTGAAATATTGGCAGATTCAATTTGTAACAATATAAAAATCAAAGGAATAGATGTTTATGAACAATACAATTCTAAAGTAATGTTATTTGCTGATGACATATTACTAACTTTAATACAAGAGACACTAGAAGAATTAGATATATTAATTGACAAATTTCACATGACTTCAGGACTCCCATTTCAATAAATCAAAATCAAAATTTTTACTTTTAAATAAAAAAAAGAAGTGCAGACTAAGGGGATCACATTACAGGGAAACAAGAATCTACCTTAAAATATCTAGGAATTGAGTTATGCAAGGATAATGATGAATTAGGATAAAAAAACTACAATAATATCAATACAATTAAAATCTCTGTGAAAAATGGAATAAAATAATATTAACATTTGAAGCTAGACTACAGTTAATAAAAATGGTTTTACTGCCCAAGACCCTATATATAGCCTTGACAATACAACTGTTACCAGAAAGGAATATACTTAAAGAAATAAAGTCATGCCTAATAATTTTTTTATGGTTTCCCAAAAGAAACAGAATAGCTTTAATACATCATACCAGACCATGGAAACAGGGAGGGTTAAACTTTCCTGCTATATAAACATATAAAATAATCTCAGATTGGATAAGTCCAAAGTACTCTGCAAACTGGAAAGAATTACTACCTGTAATATCAATAAAAGAATTTGATTAACAAAAAAAAATTTCAAATAGATAAAAACAATTTGCCATGGCACATATTATGCATTAGTATGCAATATCACATGACTAAACCCTCTAAAACTCGAATGATTAATTACATTGAGTCATTTGGGAAAATGATTAATGCAAATATAGATTTAAAATCTGGTTTGATCTTTTAACACCATTTATAGTCACAAAGAACTTTCCACATAAAATATATAGAGAAATTATTAATTTCTGGGAAAATAAAGGATTTGTTTGTTGGCTCCAATGTATCAAAGAACTAAAAGTTTTAGATATGCAAGTAATAACGACAACATACAAAATTCCACAACAGGACTGGCTAACTTTACAGAGTATTCGGTCATATTCGCAAGATTTAAGTAGAATAATTAACAATTCTTCATTTAAAGAAATATCTAAATTTACGAAAAACCAATATGGAATCATATATAATGACTTTGACATGGGAAACAGTATTTCAAAATTTTACAAAACATTGACAAACTATAAAATAACACCCAGAACCTCATATTGGAAATATATAACAAAAGGACACGCAATACAGTTAACTGAAGATGTTGTTTGTCTTTCTGCTTTTTCCCAGTAAGGGGTCACCAAAGTGGAACTCCGGTCCGCTAATCATTGGCAGCAGATTTTTATGGAATGCTGAGGTGCCAGCTCGATGCTCAACCTTCAATGAAGGCACACCCATTAATGCACGCATGTCTTAAGAACGGTACCCAACCGTGGGGAGGACATGCAGACTCCACACAGAAGGCACTCCCAAGCCCAGCTGAGAATCGAACGGGAGAACCTCTTGCTGTGAGGTAATAATGCTACCGCCATACCACCGCGGCATTAATACAGTTAACTGAAGATATTAAAACAAATATCTCATTATCGATAAACTACACATCCTTTACACAATACTGGAAATGCTTGCACAGAGCATTGTTAACCCCAGACAGAATCAGTAAAATTAGTTCTTACATAAAAGGAATATGTTGGAGATTTCAGCAAGTACACAATGTAGACTGGAACCACATTTTCTTTGATTGTGTAAAAATTAAGCCATTTTGGAATGGTATTAATAACTTTCTACAAGCTTTACTTAATGAATCATTTTATTTAACTAAAGCGCTTGTATTATTAAATGTGAACAAAGGTCAGGTCCTCATATGAATAGGTCAAACATGTATCTAGTATGGACTATACTTGCAATTTCAAGGAAGTGTATAACAAGAAGATGAAATACAAACACAATACCAACTCTGGAAGACTTCTACAGCCTACTGAAGATCACAGCATTATTGGAAATTAAAATTAAAGAACTAAGAATTTATCCAAAGCCTTTTATCAACAACCCTTGGGGAAAAGTCTTATTGTTGACTGACACTATACAATAATTGATCAGACACTCTGATAATGGATTGGACATACTTATAAAGTAACTGTATACATTAAGATCTGTTATAATGTCAGGCTAATGTAAACAGTGTACATAGTTATTTAAGATGTTATGTATAAATACTATGGAACTCATTCAAATGTATCTGAAAAACAAATTGTTTTGAGAAACATGATCAAAAATTCTCAAATGCATTTATTCTATTACTATTTAAATGTAGCCACCACATAGGCTTCGTGCCTCATGAATGGAAAAAGGCAACAATCATTCCTCTGCACAAAGTTGGACCATCTACAGACCCTGGAAACTACAGACCCATAAGTCTCACTAGTCTTGTATGTAAAGCCATGGAAAGAATTATCATGGAGATGATCAATAGAGATAGAGTAAACCTCCAGACAATGGACCAAACCCAGTTTGGTTTCATCAAAGGCAGATCATGCCTACCTAACCTGGTGGACTTCTTTGAGAAGGTCATCAAAGCAATGGATGAAGGCAAAGTTATTCACACTGCCTACCTTGACCTGGCCAAGGCATTTGGCACAATAACCCACTCTGGTACTGTTGACAAACTCCAGAGATAAGGTACAAACCTGTATGTTGCACAGTGGATAGCCAACTGGCTCAGACAGGACCCAGGAAATTAGAATTGGGGAGTCCACCTCTACAAAGAGGCCAGTCACAAGTGGAGTCCCTCAGGGATCAGTCCTTGGACCGCTCCTTTTTGGCATTTACTTCTCAGAAGTCAAAGCCAATGTCAGTGGTCTCTGGCTGACTAAATTTGCAGATGATTGCAAATTAGGAGCTGTCATTGAATCTCACACTGACACAAATGTTCTCCAGGAGGGGCTGACACAGACAAACAAACTGGTGTCAGTGCCATGGACTAAAACTAAATGCCAAGAAATGCATAATAGTATCCTTTGGGAAGTCATCCATTCCTGGTAACAATCATATTGACAACACACCCCTTAGAGTTGGCTCATTAATCAGGAATTAGGGACACACATAGATAGTAATCTAGCCTTTGATCATCATGTGTCTACAATGGTGAGAAAATCATTCTATGTTGAGCAACTTATAAACAAAGGTATGGCATCTAAGTCCAAGGAAGTCATTGTTCTACTGTATTCGGCATTTATCAGACCTGTCATTGAGTACAATGCCCCCTTTTTATGTACCTAACCAGGCATATCCAACAAATAGAACATCCACAGAGGTTCCTCACTAAAAGAATACAGGGTGTAATATGTCCTATGCAGACCATCTCAAGGCCCTATTTCTATATTCTGTCTCCTACAGGCTTTTGAAGAGAGATATCTACCTGGCATACAGGACACTGTCAGACCCCACTCTGATGGACCTCCAGCATATCCACAAAACAAACAGCACTAGAATTACCAGTTCTAAAGACATAAACCTTGCCTGTGATATAAATAGGATCTGCTGGAGAGATAGGTATGTATACAAGAGACTACCCTGTCTATGGAACAGGCTTCCCATACATGTGAAACAGAGTTCCTCCCAACCTAATTCAAGTGCAATTTAGACAACAGGATGGGAAACTGGAAATTTATCCACAGTTTGGCACATATGTCTGTAATGGACAGAGGTAACCTGTAAATGGTTCATCTCCCAGGCCCATGCTTACATATATCAATGATATCAGAACTTGTCAGAGCTTTGGGATGCATGGCTAGGCTTAAAAAGGCCCTTGTGGTCTTTATTCTAGTAAACACCTACGAACATATGAACCTATTCATTCACAACAACACTTAATGAAACTAAATCTTGCCTCTAACTCACAGTGTGGTTTCAGGCTTAACTAGTGTACCACACACCACTGTCTGATGATGTAGAATGGACATACAGATAAGAGTAATTTTTTCAGACCTTTCTGGAAAGATAACACTGTTCGCCAAGCTATACTTCTCAAAATCTATGATAACCATGATCAACTATGTTTTTTTCCTTTAGTGTCATAGATTGTTACTAGGCTAACAACCCAGGGGGCCTTTCTAAGCCAAGTCAAGTTTTCCCAAAAGAATAATGATGTCCTGTATCCAAACAGGACATTGAGGACCAGGCATTTATAAGCTACCTCTTTCCATAAGGGACATGGGTGCCAAGCCTGGTGTAAATTTCCTAATCCCCATCCACTGATCTAGGTTGTGCTTAAACTGCATAATAGACAAACTCAGCTTCACATGGATGTGAAGCCCATTCCATAGAGGGCAGTATCTGGGACACATCTGTCTCTCCAGCATGTTCTGTTTAAGCCACATACAAAATTCCAGTACCTAGACCTTGTATTTATGGTAATATTTGACTTACGAATCTGCAGGAATTTCATAAGTGTGGGGTTTGTGGACGTCTTATAAGCCAAGTATAGATCACCCCTCAGCAATTTACAGGAGACTAAACAGAGGGAAAGGGTTTTAAGGTGCTCTGCATAAGGCAGGTTTGTTATGCCTTTCACTCTTTTTCTAAGGAGCCTCTGATGATGCTCTAGTTGCTGTATATGCTTGGTCAGGTATATACCGAAGGGAGCATTGCACTCTATGATGGTCTGATGAGGACAAAGTACAGTGGGATAATGACCTCTTTGGAACTGGTTGCCATGCCCTTACTTATATTATAAGTATCTTCACACCACTGTGGTCATGTGCTGAATGAAGGTAAGGCTACTGTCTACCTGGGTACCCAGATCCCTAAATATACCATAACGTATGCACGAGCTACCCAGATGACAGGTACCAATCTGTTAGATTAAACAAAGCCATCTTCTCATCCTCTATCTCGGTGCAATCAGGGCTCAGTACTAGGCCCATCCCTTTTTACCATCTTCACAAATGACATGGTCTATTATGACACCCCCCACAACACACACACACACACACACACACACACACACACACACACACACACACACACACACACACACACACAGCTGACTGTTAATGCACTCCTCGATTATCAGGTCTGTCTACCCCTCTGGACTTATACTGACTCAGGGTTGGGGACTGCAAGGAGATCAAGGCTTTCTTTAGATGGTGTTGTTCTGCTACCATGGGAGTATTTTTCTTGTTCCTCCCTGCCCCTGCACATGCCCAGTAACACCCCAAGGGAGGGATATGCAATGAACTTCAGTGGCCCTCACTTTCACAAGAGGATGACATCAGCAGGACACCCAGTTCATCCTCAGCGCATTCTTCATGTTGATCTCTGTAAGCCACAAGGAAAATCAAACCATATAGAAAGCCCCAAGTATGCACCCCTCCCTCCCTCATACCTAGGATGTGCATACACACCATCCTCCCCTGCCAGCACATCAGATGTGCAAGTCACTAATCAAACCTTGGTGCTTGTGCTGTGGGCAGAGCTTTAATGCTCCATGCCATGTTACTGAATACTTGTTTGTCTTTTCGGCTTTTCCCAGTTAGGGGTCGCCACAGCAGAACTCCGGTCTTCTAATGACTGGCAGTCGATTTTTTTTATGGTGCCGAGTTGCCAGCCCAATGCCCAACCTTCGAAGGCATGCCCATTCACGCATGTCTTTCAGAGACCACTCGACTGCAGGGAGGACATGCAGACTCCACACAGAAGGCACTCCAGCCGAGAATCGAACAGGAGAACCTCTTGTTGTGAGGCAACAATGCTATAGCTTGGTTTATTACTGCCAAATGTAAACCTGGTCCAATACAGTGCTGATCCTACAACTCTTCTTATAGGCAAGTCAGTATTTATTATTTCCATACTCTAATCCAGCTTTCATTCATTGCAGCTACCTTCCAAATATATGTGAACTGTATTTTAACTGAAAGGCCTCATCAGTGATTTTCTCAAGCAAAAGAAAAAAGGGCACCCGAGAAGGTTTGCACCAAAATCCCAGCAAAAGATACTTGCAGAACCTCCACTTCAACAAACAATAACCCTTCTACTAAATTACTTGACAATTTAAAAAGCAAAAAAATAACTTCAGCAAAACTACTAGGTCTCACAGTAGATCATCAGCTTTGGCAAAGTAGGACTCAAGACAGCAGCAACCACAAAAAATAAAATAAAAAACTCTCCACAGCAAATACATTCCCCTCATTGAATGCTGCACTGTTTTTTTTTTGGCACATGTTCTTCATTCTATCAATTTCCTATACTCAGATTACCATTTAATTAACTTACAGTTTGCACTGTCTAGTGGACAAGCTATGGAATTGCCTACAACGCATTAAACCAAAGGAGGGCATATCAATGTATTGTTCTTTGCAAAATTGCAGGCTTAAATGGCAGATGTCCTCTATTCATCTAAAATTTGCACACAAGGTAAATTTCCTGCACCTGCCAATACTCCTGTATGCTGTGATGTTCAAAAGGTAGTAGAAACATTCACCAGAAATATCAGTCATCCTGTATTTCATTATAAAATTTCCTTTTAACATGATACTTTTCTGAAAACAAGACTTCAGAATTTCTTGTGAAAAGCTGTTTACAGACTAAATGGAACTTCCACTGTGATATAAGCTAAGTGAAGAAATTGTAGACAACATCTTGTCTAATTAACAAACGTTAGTGTGTCCATCTAGATGAAAAAAAATCACAGAACTGTTAGAATGTTGCTTCAATTGTTATGCTGCCAGATATTTATATTTTGTCACAGATGTCAATTTGTTCTTTGTTAAATTATTAATCATCTCATGTGGCTGATTTATTCTGCTTTGTACAAAGGTTTATCTGTACCACAAGTGAACTGACTAAATACTAAATTAAATCTCACTGTTGAATTATGAGACTTAACAGTCCCATAACTACAAAAGTTATACCATGATTGTCAAAGTATTGCACTGCATTTCTAAACTTGCTATACTACCATTAAAGGGGTGAAGGGGTAGGGGGGAGTTGCCACCAGAACCCCATACCTGTAATAATCACATACACTAATGCAACGATCATAGTATCCTAGAAAAAGGAATACACAATGGTACTGCATCCTTGAATTTTGTATAAACTCTTCTATCTGTACACATTTACTTAATTAATCTGGTTGGTGGGCTGGTCAACACACTGTTTTCAGCCACAACTCAGGCCAGTGTGGCAGTTAGAAATTTCAACACAGAATTACATTTGTCAGAGATAACATTATAATGGTACAGTATAAAGACAAAACACAACAGCCATCAATGGGTACAGCAGTAAATTATAGAACAATTAAATTCACAGATTAGTAACAGTAGCATCTATTACAGTAATAAAAATAAAATTTGTACAGTTCAGATGTACAAAAGTTTTCTACCTCTTGGGTGCTTTTCTACCTTTATATCAAATGAAAACTGATTTCTTATTTGGACTGGTCCAGTAAACAAAATTTAGTTTAATTAAAGAAGACCTTCTGAATCAGAAGAAAAGGGAATATGAGCAGAAGACTGACTCCAGTCCCACAGAAAAAGCAAAATATTCTCTTCAGAAAATGAAGCTAAGCATTATGAACAGACAAAAAGACATCCATAAACACAGCCTCACTAATACCTATATAGCAGGACCTTTTCTCTTGACGTTTTTTTTTTTAATATGCCAGTTAATCTGCCCTTCCACTGACCAGTCACTCTGCATCATCCCAGAGGGCAGCAGATGGTCATGGAAGATTGTTATCCAGGCAACCATCATGGCTTTTTTCCTATACAACCTAACACCAGTACTCACCAAGTAGCGCTGACAAATATAATACTTGCAATATTCAGACCCTCTGAGCCTACAAGCTTCCATGCATGCTCTGCTCTTGGTACGCAGTAATCTGCACGGTGAACTCATCAGTCCTTATGCATATGCTGCACTTGCTGGGATGTAAATAGCACAATGGACTGGGGCTGCCTCTTCCTCAAATAAATGGGCAAGGTGGCATTAGCAGCTCACTCACACCCTCTCTGGCAAGATCATCCACCATACCAGAGATATCAGGACCCATGATTCAACTAACGATCAAGATCCATGTGGAACTTGTGGCCAGAACTGTGCCATAAGATTACATCCCTTAGGAATATCTGCACTTAAATGAATATTCAGTTTAAAATAGATCTTAAACAGTCAATAGCATTATATATATATTTGGTTAGAGTGAATTGTCCTTTTGTTGTTTGTGCACCACATGCTGTATGAAATTATCTGACCATCTATTCTTGACCATTTTTACCCAACTGGGAATGCATTTGTCAGCTACAAAAAAGTACAGTTTTGTACCTACCATAAATGTAGATATCCGATAGGAATGCATCTGCAGTCATTACAAATGGGTTGTCCTGTCGTCAGGCAGCCCTTCGGTCGGCCGGATTCCAAAGTCTGGGTCTGGCCTCGGATGGTGTCGCACTTCACCCGACGTCATAGCTGCAGTTATTCGGGTATAAAGGCATCAGCCGACGCCATTTTCCTCAGTGTTTCTTGCCCCAGATGCCAGGTGCCCTCTTGGAAGGCTAAATTTGGATAAATGCCAATGATTCCAAATAGTAGAGAGCAAACACAAAAATAAGCATGTATGTACATATATACAAACAAATACACCATAATAGATCCCCCCAAGCTAGCTGAAGGCTGGCAAATACCCTAGGAGTACCTCAGAGGGAAGGTGGGTGGGTAATCCTGACTGCAGATGCATTCCTATCGGACATCTACATTTATGGTAGGTACAAAACTGTACTATGTCCTTCAAGGATGCATCTGCAGTCATTACAAATGGGTAGAATACCATAGCTAAACAAGGGGAGGAGGAAAGAGTAGAGATTATGGTGTAGCTAGGATCCCTTGCAAAACAGCAGTGGCAAAACCTGCTCGGGATCTGGAGTATAAAGGTAAATTGTAATGCTTGGCAAATGTATGCACGGA
The DNA here is from genome assembly GCF_019279795.1 of Protopterus annectens. Classification (NCBI taxonomy): domain Eukaryota; kingdom Metazoa; phylum Chordata; order Ceratodontiformes; family Protopteridae; genus Protopterus; species Protopterus annectens. The sequence goes on along the minus strand of NC_056737.1, from coordinate 420,434,842 downwards.
GGTCCAAGTAGCAGCCTCTATAATGTCCTTGGTAGCCACTCCTCGTAAGAAAGCTGTGGTAGTGGCTGTAGCCCTTGTGGAGTGAGGCCTGATGTTCTCTGGGGTTTTCTTTCCATGGTAGGAGTAACAAAATCTAATGCAATTTCCTATCCATTTGGAGATTGTCTGTTTTGAAATTGGTTTTCCTTCCTTTCCTGTGGCATATGCTACCAGAAGCTGGTCAGTTTTTCTATTGGACTTAGTCCTGTCCAGGTAGTAGCGTAACTGTCTGTGTACATCCAAGGTATGCAAAAGTCTTTCTCCCTGTTCTGTGGGTTTGGGAAGAATGTAGGTAGGTGGATAGCCTGATTTAATGACACTCTGGATACCACCTTAGGCATAAATGTAGGATTTGTTCTCATGGACACTCTATCTTGATGGAAGATCAGGAAGGGTTGCACTGCCATTAATGCCTGTAGTTCAGAGACCCTTCTTGCTGAAGTTATTGCCAGCAGGAAAGCAGTCTTCCAGGATAAGTATTGTAATTCTGCTGTTGCTGCTGGCTCGAAAGGAGGGAGTGTCAATTTTTCTAGCACAAAGTTCAAGTCCCATGCTGGCAATGGTGGTTTCCTGGGAGGTTTTACATTTTTAATTCCTCTCAGAAACTGTCTGAGCAGGGGATGAGAGAAGACAGGAGGATCCAAGCTGTATTGTGCTGAAATAGCTGATGCATGTATCTTGATGGAAGAATAGGACAGGCCTGTGTGGAAGAGCTCTGCCAAGTACTCTAGAATGTTGGCCATGTTTACCAGAGTCACATCTTCTCCCTTTGCAGTACTCCAAATGAGATATCTTTTCCATTTTGCTGCATAATTCTTTCTTGTTGAAGGACTGCGAGCCTCCAGGATTATGTCTTTAACCCTTTGGGATAAATTTGGGTTATTTTCTGTTATGTAATGTTCCAGGCAGTTAGCTGCAGAGTTTTCAGGTTTGGATGCAGGATGTTGTAGTTGTTCTGTGTTAACAGTAATGGGATTAGGGGTAGTGTCCATATTTGTTCCCGAGACATGCTCCTCAGCAATGGGTACCAATGTTGTCTTGGCCAGTCTGGAGCTATCAGGATGATCCTTGGACGGTCCTCTTTGATCTTCAGAAGCACCTTGTGCATCAAAGGAAGTGGTGGAAATGCGTATGCTGTCAGGTTTTTCCAACTGAAAGATAGGGAGTCCAACTTCCAAGCAAGTGGGTGGTACGTCCTTGTGCAGAATTTCTTTAGCTGGTGATTGAATGGGGATGCAAACAAGTCTATTTGTGGTAATCCCCATTCCCTTGTGATGGCTTTGAAGATGTCCGGATGAAGCATCCATTCGTGGGCATCTGTGGTTGTTCTGCTTAATATGTCTGCTAGAATGTTTTCTTTTCCGGTACAAAAATTGCTTGTAACTGAATGTTGTAGCTCAGGGCCACATCCCATAAGTCCAGTGCCAGCCGGCATAGAGGATATGAATGGGTGCCTCCCTGTTTGTTGATGTACCACATTACTGTGGTGTTGTCTGTCCTTATCATCAACTGACCTTCTTGGAGAAATGGTCTGAATGACTGGATTGCCAATTTTACTGCCAGCATTTCCTTTAGATTTATGTGTAGGCACAGCTGGTCTTGAGTCCATAAGCCTTGTATGCACTTGCCCAGCATGTGTGCCCCCCAACCGAGGTCTGAGGCATCTGTCGTGATGGTTTGGCTTGGTTGGCTGTTGCAGAAGGGCAATCCTGCTTTTGATTGACAGGCCTGAGCCCACCATAGGAACTCTTGTTTCAGGCATGGGATTATTGGAATTTTGGTTTCTAGGCTGTGCTTGTGTTGGGACCACAAATTCCTTAGGTACCACTGTAGCTTTCTCATATGCAGTCTTGCGTGAGGGACCAGAATTATGCAGGATGCCATGAAGCCTAGAGCTTGCAGTACTTTTCTTGCAGTTAGGTGGTTCTGCTTTGTTAATGCCAAGAAGTAGAGAGGTAGTTGCTCTTTCTTTTCTGCAGTTAGGAATGCCATTTGTTTTGATGTGTCCAGCTCTGCACCCAGAAAGGTTATTCTTTGGGATGGAATCAGCCTTGACTTTTTTATATTGACTGTATATCCCAAGGCTTGCAGCAGGTAAATGACTCTTCGTAAGTCTTCTGCTAGCTTGCTTTTGTTGTCCGCTTGTATCAGGCAGTCGTCCAGGTAGGGATAAATTTGGATTCCCTGAAGTCTGCAATGAGCAATTACTGATGCCAGGCATTTCATGAACACTCTGGGCGCAGTAGATAAGCCAAAGGGCAATGCTGAAAATTGATAATGCTCTGATCCTGCAAGAAATCTGAGGTATCTTCTGCAAATTGGTCTTATGGGGACGTGCAGGTATGCCTCCTTGAGATCTAGAGTTACCAGCCAAGACTCCTTGCCCAGCATGGGAAGAAGCTGCTGTAGGGTCAGCATTTTGAATTTTGGAACAATAAGGAATGTGTTTAAAGCGGACAGGTCTAGAATGGGTCTCCATTTGTTTTCTTTTCTTGGTACCAGGAAGAGTCTGGAGTAAAATCCCTTTCCTTGCTCCATAGATGGTACCTTTTCCACAGCTCTCATTCTTAATAGCTGAGATATTTGTTTTTGAGCTTCTGCCCTTTGAGTAGGTGGTAGGTTTGGCATTCCTCTCTTCCCTGGTAGAGTATGGAAATGGAACCTGTAACCTTGGTCTATAGTTTGCAAAATCCATTTTTCCCTTGTGATGCAATGCCAGTTTTTTGAAAATAAGGTTAATTTTCCGCCTAAGGGTGCTTCTAGTTGTTCCCTGGTAGGTGGTGCCACTGTCAAGTCACTGTGATTGAGGTGTTGTAGTGGTGGTGGCTGCGTCCGTGCCTCGCTGGTTGTTACCTTGCCATTGGCGTCCCCTGTAGGCACCCCTGGATTGGTTTCTGCCTCTTGAACGCCTATTCCTGCCTCTCTGAGCCTTTGAGGAGTTAGGAAAGGACCAATTCTTGGAGGGCCAGTTTCTGCTAAACCTTGGAGGTTGAACCTGTAAGAAATCTTTCACAGTTTGTACAGATTTCGCCTTCTCTTCCATCTTTTTTAGCACCTGCTGAGCAGGGGAACCAAATAAATTGACCTTGTCCATGGGTGCATCCAAAAGCTTTGATTTAACATGGTCTGGCAATGCCTGTTCTTTCAACCATGCATGTCTCCTGATAACTGTGCCAGTCATGGCTGATCTAAAGGAAGCCTCCAGTGCATCATAGCCACATTTTAAAGAATGGTTACTAACCTGCTGTATGTTATGTACCATTTCCTGAACATATTTTTTATCTAAAGATTCTTCAGAGGAAAGCTTTTTAGTTAACTGGTCAAGCATAAACTCTTGATATTGAATCATATGAAATTGGCAGTTCAAAGCCCTAGCTGACAAGGTAGCAGAAGTGTAAACTTTTTTACCCCATCTCTAAGGACCTGGATTCCCTTTCAGAGGGGAGGGTTTTTTTTAGTAGAAGTAGCAGCTACAGCTTTAGGGCCCTGGGCGATAGTCTCTGGATCTGCAAAAGGAGCCTTGTATAAATGGTGATGAGTGTCCGGGACCCTGTAGAACCTATCGGGCTTAGCAGGAGCCGGAGGTAATGAATCAGGAGCAGTGCAAGCATCATTAAATGCATCATCTACAACAGAAAGAACTGGAGGTATAGCTAAAGGCCTATGTTGTGGCAAATGTAGAAAGGTTCTAAGCCTTTTCTGGAGTCTGAGAAATCTTGGCCCTGCCACTGAAATTGTTCCCTCATAGCATGCAAGGTTTCCCCAAAGGAAAATTCCTCAGGTGGAGAGGCTGAAGGAATGGACTCTTCCGCATCAGAGTCTTCGTAAGGAGAATAAGAAGCCTCAGGAAGGTCTGTATGTTCTGATTCATCAGAGGAACCATCAGTGGATACTGGTTCAGGGTCTCTGCTCTAGGTCTCTTTTCTGGAGGTGGGAGAGAGGACCTGTCTGGATGAGGCTGGGATCCACGAATTAAAGAAATTAAATCCTCAGCCAAAGAAAGCATATGAGAGCTAGTGCTGGGCCTGTGTGAGGGGGGTTTGGCAGGCACAGTTTTTGAAGCTTTGGCTGCTTTAGCCCTGGCAAAGGCCTTAATAGACATGGCTGCAGGAGGCCTAGCAGCTCCACGTGCAGGGGTTGAAATATCCAGGGGGATTGTGTCTGATAATTCCTGAGAAACCGCAACAGAAGGCTGGGTTTCAGAAGCTGATTCTACCAGGTTGGAGGAGGCCTCGGTAGAAGGCATGGTTTCAGCTGGAGAAAGAACCGCTTGCTCGGTTTTGGCCGAAACCGAGACACTCGCGGTTTGCTTAATCGCGGTTTCGGCCGAGACCGTGGACCGCGGACCGCGAGTGTCGGTCCTTTTCTTTTCGTTTTTTGGAAATTTACGTTGTCGGAGGATCCGACGGCATAATGTAGGCAAAATCAGAGCCGAAAATTTGTTCAGCAAACTCCGACCGACGTCTAAGCGTCCGTCGGTTAAAAGAAGCGCAGGCTAGACAAGCTGCTACGTCGTGGTCTGGGCCTAAACAATGTATACAGTAGGAGTGGAAATCTTTATGAGGTATTTGTTTCCCACAAGATAAACAACTATTCACTTTCTCTGACATCGGCTGAGGCAAGAAAGAGTCCCCAACGGGGTACTTAGCTTTTTAGAAGTCTTCGAAGTAGTATTCGGTAGTAGTAATCTCTGGATCTGACCGACCGGCACTTGCGAACAGCTTCTGCTTCGGGCGCCACGCGGCAAGAAAGACGGAGGAAAATGGCATCGGCTGATGCCTTTATACCCGAATAACTGCAGCTATGACGTCGGGTGAAGTGCGACACCAGCCGAGGCCAGACCCAGACTTTGGAATCCGGCCGACCGAAGGGCTGCCTGACGACAGGACAACCCATTTGTAATGACTGCAGATGCATCCTTGAAGGACATCATACATAACACAGTACAGACATCACCAGATGGTAACACCCAAAAAGAGCTGGGCTACATGTGCATACTACACAAGTGTCAATCATTACCATAGGCTGTACATGGATGTACAAGTGGGGAATGTGGGTCAGATCAAAATCACCTAGCTGGGAAAACAAAGAAAATGGAAGAAAATAAGGCCAAGTTGACAGAGACAAAATCAAATAATACACTGCTAATAAAATGAAAGAGAGAAAAACACAACAGATCAGCTCCAAATGAAGATAAACAGATTTACTTCCCTGCATCATGAGAGATCTTAGCCAACTGTTGCAACTACTAACACTGGCCACAAGAGGGAGGGCTAGTCCAGTACTTGGTATACAATGAGGCTTTCCAAAAAGTGAATTTGTAGTATCTCCTGGGATCCAATTAATGCAAAAATGCTACAAAAAAATCTATTGAAGGATGTCCAGCAAAAGCATACTGCTGAAAAACATTCTGTCATCTGAACAAAAATGAATAGAAATTGCTACAAAGGCAAAATGAAATGGATAAAAGAAAGCCAACTGCACATAGAATCAGCAGATGAAAATGACTGAAAGACAAAATAAAGAATATCCATTTGTCCATCCATATCAATGAGCTGACAAACGTGATCAGAAGTCAGTGTTAAAACAACAGTTATTTCCTTAGTTCTGGATTTTTGCAGAAGCATTTGCTTTGTGAGAGACTTGGTCAACTTTACCTTTATGGCAATGACTGTTTTGGCTGAAAGTTTAGACTGTAAATTGTGTGTGTGTGTGTGTGTGTGTGTGTGTGTGGCTGGCTGACCGTGTTTGTCTATCTCTGTGGTGCTACCTTCACTGTATGCAAGCTCAAGGGGACACTTCTGAGAAGCATTAAACAAATTTACACCAGTCCATACCCCTTGAAAATGTTCAGAATTTTGCAGAATGCCCAAGATATTGCTTCACATTTTTGCCCTACCCATTGTAAAATGACTGATTTTCTTGTAAATCACTGAAGACTGCAATAATAATGCCAGACAATAGAATTTCACAGTTCTTATTGTTCAGAAAATACATGTTGATGCAACATATATTTTGATTCTATTATTTTTATGGGAATTAGAGTAATATTTAAAAACTGTCCCTTTCACCATGATTTTGTTTTGCCCAGAATTCTTGCTGAAAGATGAGCGGCATGCACAAGGTACAGTCTCATTTTTGACCTGGATATTGTAGTACTCCAGTAAACTATCACCTTGGATAACATATAACCAACTATACCCCAAAAAGTAACAAACAAGCTAGCACTGATGAATGACACAAACATTTGAAAATTATCGAAAAGTTATTGCGTCAAAGCACACACTAGTTCAACCCGATCTGTCAAGGCTAATATCAGACAACTGGAGATGTGGAGTGATTGTACCACTCCTAAAATTGGTAACCTCAGTGACTGCAACTGGAAAGGCAACACTGAAGACTCCATAGATGTGTAGAAACAGCAGTCACTTGTGAAGGAGTACAGCGTACACTTACGACTCAGTATCAGTGGAGAAACCTTGTTGCTTGATGTTCCAAGCTGGAGTGAGAGGCACTCAGTCTAGACAATTTCTGAATGCCATCAAGACCAGCTCTAAAAATAAACTTTCTTCTCTCCTGTTAAGCAGTCTGCCCAGAGGGGCAGAGGATTTAAATTACTGCTGGTAAAATTCATAGACCCCAATATATTAAGACTACCAAAACTGTGACATGGGGAGAAAACGTCTTTACTTGCATTTAGACTGTAACATTTTAATTCCTTAACCTACTAAGAATTGTCAGCATCTCCTTATATCTTTTAAAATTAAATTAGTTGACACACTGCAAGTCAGTCAAGCTCTACATAATTACGCTTTCTAAAAAAATAAATAAATAAAATAAAGTTAGTCAACAACCCAAATAAAGAAACAATTTTACTGCTTCTGCAAGCAGGTAGATGGTAAACCACACTGCACCCCAACAAACCTCTGTGATTCTACACGGACCAAGTATTTGTCCAAAAAGTTGGCACATATAATATATGCAGTGGAATCGAAATGGAATGCTTAAAAATTATCATCACTCAAACAATAGGTTCTCATGCAATGCTGAAACTTACATGAAACCTTGTCTGCAGCATCACTACTGACACTTGTGGACAATTCTGATTCAAGTATTATAAAAAGAAAAGGGAGTCTGGCCTCAAACACGTCACCATAGCAATTCTAGGTATGTGTACAT